>NC_088921.1:5760000-5962500 GCF_038396675.1 Hydra vulgaris | reverse complement strand
ATCTAAAAGCTATCATAATTAGTTAATGTTTTACAAATAGATGAATTTAAATGTTTAAAATATGCGATTGCTTGTCACTCATAAGGTGCTCATTTATCCGTGTTGTCAAATGTCTGGAGGTTTCTCCAATATAACTGGCTTTACAGCCAGCACAAGAAAGTTTGTAGACAAGGTTAGATTTAAGCATCTTAGGAAGTGGATCTTTTATGCAAAAATTGTTTTTTAATTTATCGGTTGTGAATATAAATTTGATTATTACATTTTTACAATACTTTTTAATAATTTTATCAATTTTAGTTTTAGTGAAGTTTGAGTAAAATCCAATAAATGGAAGCTTAAAATATCTTATATTTGTCTACAAATTTTCTTGTATAAAATTTAATTGTTTACTGGCATTTATTTTAATGGGTATATTTATTTAGGCTAGTTTCAGCTAAGTTTACATTTAATTTGTTTATATGTCTTTATAATTGACTATTTTAGGCATATGGCTTGCAATATTACACTGTAAGTTTCATCAGTTTTAAAATAAATCAGTTGTTAACTTTTTACTTGCATTTTTTTTATTTTATGGGTATTTAGGCTAGTTAATGCAAAGTTTATATATATATTGTTATAATTTGGTTATTTAAGTTTGTATATGTTTTTATAATTTGCTATTTTAGACACGTGTCATGCTATATCAGTTTAAACTAGTTGTAAGTTTAAACTAGTTGTAAAACTATTTTTTTTTTACTTGCAATTTTTTTTATGTTAGTTACAACTAAGTTTATATATTGCTTGTTTATATTTGTATAGAACTTGCTACTTTAGACATGTGGCATTCAGGCATGAGGTATCAAATTTAAGTTCTAATATTAATACTTTTAATGTGTTTATTTTTATTAGATAAAAAGGTGAGAGACTTTTTTTCTTTTATTCTTAATGTGTGTAAAAATTTTACAACTAATGATGTGCGTAAAAATTTTAGAACCTTTCACTTAACAGGTAAGGTTCTTTTGTAGTGCATTTAATTTTTGTTTAATACATTGAAATGTAGAACTATTAAAATAACATAATTTTTATTAGTAATTTAGAAATAAAGAATTAGCAACAAATGTTTCTTACAGGGTTATTAGTTAAAATTTATTTCCATTTTGTATTATGGTATATCATTTATATTCAATAATTTCTTTATTGTATTTTAAGGTTTGTTTATTTTTAAAAAATCGACAACAGGTTGCTGGAATTGAAATGTGCACACACATGAATTTACAACAGTATTAAAAATTGAATCCTAGTATAGTAACAGTTGTATACATGTTTGTGTTTTTTATTTAAACGTTTTTTAACCTTGAATATAATAGCTGTATTAATAAAATATATATTAAAAAACTTTTTATATTTTTATTTAAATTTTTGTAATTTTTATTGTAATTAAAAGTTTCTAAATTGAATTATATTATTATAAATATTTAATTGATTTTCAATTTTAAAGTTAAAACGTTTTTAAAGCTTGCTAAAAAATCTCTCCCGATCAAGTTAGTTTGTATAAGTTGTACTGTTTGTATCAGATGTTGAATATCATACTAGGGACTATTTTGTAATGAAATCTCAGTTTATCTGGCTTAATTCCTTTCTAACTTTAATAATGGATATAATAAATTATTCAATATGATGACGTAGTAAATTATTTATTTTACCAAAACAGCAAAAGCCGCCTAGTGTAATAATTCCTTTATTTTAACGAATTGTTTGTTGCACAAACTGAATAAAATCCGTAATTTCAACGGACCAATATCGACGAACTTTAATCCGTCAAAATTTTAATCCGTAAACATAACGGAAAACCCGTCGGTGCAATAGCGACAAATGCAGTTCGTTGTATATAACGGATTTTTTCGTGGAGTGTATAGAGTACAGAAATTTTGAATGTCACTTTTAAGACTTTTTAATTTTGCTCTATAACAATGTGCATTGTACATCTCAAGATATCCGACAAACATCATGGGGACGTCTAGACTCATACTTATCAACAATTATATCGACGTGTTGCGACGTTAGAATTATATTGTTCTATCTCCACTTTTTGAAAAATTTGAATTATTGATAGTGTTGTGTACCTCAGAATAATGTTTTTCTATCGTATTGGAACCTTAGTTATAAGTAAAAAAGTTGCGGAAAAAACATAAGTTATAAAAAAAAAATTGTGTGCCGTCTCCTTAAGTCTCTCTTTTTAATCGTTTTATCTCAAAAGTCAAAAACGTGGAGATAGAACAAGATAATTCTAACGTTGCGATGTATTAAACTTAAGAATATAATTTATACTAAAAAATTATATGACTTTATATTGTTTAAGCACTTTTGAGTATATATGCTTATAAATTAGGTTTTTAATTTAACCATTTAAAGTGGTACTCAATGATATATCATATATCGCTAAAACTTGATATATCTTTTAAAACTATGATATATCACTAAAACTATAATATATCATTTATCGATAAACTTCATCGTGTTCTAGGAGTTTCCTTTACAATAACATGTTTATATTTAAGAAAACAATTTTTTTATTTTTACTTTTAAAGAAAAGCTGAGTTTTTATGATAAGAAACATTTGTTAAATTAAGTCATACTTTGTTATACTTGTTAAACTACGTTATGTTATGTTTTATATATTATACGTTGCAGTAGGGGCCATTTATAAAGTACGTACGCAGGTATGGGGGACCGCGTCTTGAAGTTGATCAACCAGAGCTTTTATCAACAATAATAAAAATTGTGCAGAACTCATCAGCAGCTGACGAACGTCGAAGAACAAACTGCCTTCGTAGCGTCTCCACTTTGGATGGCCTTCAGACAGAGTTGACAATAATAGGCTTTACCTTAAGTAGGAGTGGTTTGTACCTTCGTCTTTTACCACAACGTGGAAACACTCCTGAAGGAAAAAAACATGTCGACACGGTTCCAGTGAAGCTATTTACGTCCAGAAAACTCAATGCGAAAAAAAAACAACTATAGAATGTTTGCAATCTCATTTATTGATATATGTTTGAAGTTTGCAAATAATTTGGACCAAAAGCTGTGCTTTTCATTTCCAGCGATGATAAAGCCAGGGATCCATTGGGTCTTGCTGCAGCAAGCCTTCAGGCTCCGTTGCTGATGCATATGGATTAAAAGGTCAAACTCATGGATCACGACATTGTCGTTGGCCCACAGCACAAATTGATCCCATCAGTGTATGGCGTATGCAAAGTTAACAAAACTGGAAATGTATCTTACAGTGGGGACACTTTCATACGCATAAGAAGTGGGAAACACAATACATCAAATGCTTTTACACATGCTTTTGATGTTAGAGAGCTTTTTAAAACCAAGTTGGTTGAACGTAGACCAATTATGTTAATTGAGACTGATGGAGCTCAGGATGAGGCACCACGCTTTCCTAAAACCTTAGAAACTGCTGTTCTCTTCCGCTTGTTTGATTTAGATGCCCTTCTTCATGGTGTAAATGCAGCTGGGCTTTCAGCCTTTAACCCCGTCGAAAGAAGAATGGCACCTCTTTCTCATGATTTGGCTGGAATAATTCTTCCTCATGATTATTTTGGCAACCACCTTGATTCTTCAGGAAAAATAATCGGTCAAAAATTGGAGCTAGAGAACTTTCAAAAAGTGGCTACCGTTTTAGCCCAAGTTTGGGAGAAAACAGTCATTGATAGGTATCCTGTTCATTGCCAGGCTGTACCAGTTGGAAAAGCATATGAACCACCTACTCCTGATCCTGTTTGGGTAGTAAAACATTGTCAGCAATCGCGATATAGCCTTCAAATCGTAAAATGCCAAGACAAGTCATGCTGCACACCATTTCAAACAAACTGGATGAAAAACCTCCCCCAACGTTTCATTCCATTTCCAACCATTTACGAATACTGCGAGAATGGTTATAAAGCAATAGAGCCGTTTTAATATTTTAAAAACGTATCAAACCAATCAACATTTTGACCACTGACACATCGCCTTTTGCTACATGATATACCTACAGAAGGATTAAAATACAAAATAATACCATTTGATCTGTATTGCCCTATCGATGAAAGAAAAGCTATCAAACGAAATTTGCGTTAACTGCAATAAATACTGGCCAAGTGAGGCTGCAATTAAACGGCATAAAAAAGCATATAAAAAATATAAAAAAACGATTGAATTGGAGAGTGAGGAGAGTGTAAGTGAAAGTGAATATATTAATAAAAGTTATCGGCGAAGTTGGAAACTGAGAGCTAACTTAATAAATGATATTCTTCTTGTGGCAGTGCTCTGTGATAAGACCATTAGGACTTCTTAGTGCACCTATAGGGGTTCAAAATCAGTACTTTTACTGCGTACGTACTTTATGGATGGCCTCTTATGTTAAGTAACAGAATAGTAACGTAATGAAGTGTAAATAAATTGAAGTAATTATAGGTAATCAGAATATATATATTAAAGTATTTAGAGATTGGAAAGTTTTTTTACCACTAGACACCAGAGAGGGGGAGAGAAAATATTTTCGATCTTAAACTAAATTTAATAATAGAATTCAGAATTTATCAAAAAATATCTCGGTTTTGATGGTGACCGTGCAGTAGTTAAAACCAAGCTCAATTGGGAGAGACTCGTTTAAATCATAAAGGTCTGGCTTGGAGAAATTATAAGATTTGAAAACTTAGCGTAGTTGCACTATTTATTATGGAAGTTAATACTTCAGAAATTTTTTTCAGGAATCTCTGTTAACATTAAACTTGATTTTTACATACCTTAAGACTTTCCACAAAGTATATTGATAATCTGGTTTGCCAAGAGTAATCTGATAAACCGCGTGATATATCAGACATGTGATAATTGGATGATCTGATGAACGTGGCAATCTGATTTATCACAATGATATGATATTTTTGTTAGTCAAAATTTAAATTAAACATAAATTTTTTTGTACTGATGTCGTATTTTTGTATTTGTGGTGAGAGGCTCGTTGAACTACAAGTAGTTTGTTAATTGATTTGAGACTGATATTTTGATATAACTTTGATGTTGCTATCAAATACAACAATCTGCACTCTTCCCATCAAGTTTCTGCATTTTTTAGGTGTTTTAATAAGTATGAATTTATCGCATTGCCTAAACAACTATATTTTTTCAAAAGAAAAGTGTTTTTTTTGTTATGTTATTCACCTCCCCAATGTCGAGACAGCCACTAAAGTCAAGACGCGTAATTTTTAATTTTTTTTGATGTTGTAACAAATTTCTCTCTTTAAACTCTTTTAACTCCGAAACACAAACCTTGACAAAAAAAAGTTGAGCGCGGTGTTTTCAAAGACGTGGTATGGATTGAACTTGGAACATCAAGCTAATGATGCAAGCGCTCTATTACTACACTACTACCGTCGTTGAAGTTTATGTGGTAGACAAAAAAAAAAGAATTAAGAAAAATATTTATTCATTATCCGAGTATTATACAATATTGAATGAATGATGGACTTTCAATAATATAAGTTGATTTGCTGTAAAATTTATCTTTTAAAATTGCACATTTTCTTTCTATATCTAATCAACTTAAGAATTTTTTAGTCTAGATTGGAGAAATAAAACTCTTAAAACAGTAGCTACGGCGCAGTGGGTAGAGTTATGGCAAACAATCAAGAGGTTCGATGTTAGCTCTGGCTAAACAATCTTGCGACACCGATATGAAAGAAGGCGTGCAATTCCTGGTTAAATGCTTTTCCACGGAACTCTGTGATAGATTGTCAAGTTTACTCTTCTTTAAAAAGTCCTTAATATCTTATTTAAAAACCTTTTTAATATAGTATAACAGTAAAATCCCGATAAATGTAACCCTTGAACTTTAAGTAACTCGCAGTATTTTTAAATTTTCTTTGAATCCGGTTTTTCATAAAAATCAATAACTCAAATATGTCTAACCATTTTCTTTGTCTCTCGGTTGTTTAAGAGTTTAAACAATATTTAAGCCACGTTAAAGTCAGAATTAGGGGTCTTGTTAAGAAATTTTTTATTAAATCTAAAAAAGATAATGATCGGTGCTTCGGGTTTAAATAAGTTTTTCCTTTTAAATATATAGTTTATTCTGTGAAATATTATTTTTAAAAAAGTACTTTTATCTCATTTGATTGAATAGATATTGCCTACAGTTTACCTAGCTGATCAACCCGCCTCAACAGGGTATCAATGGATATACGAGTATGCATGATATAGAACTTAAGCGTATGTAAGCGTGCCTATTAGCCCCCGCCATTTCCGTAAAATTTTTGATTTTCGAAGGTCGTCATTTGATTTTCTGGTGCATTTTGATGAGTACATATAGAAAATTATAAACATTTTTTTAAATTTGAACTTACTACCTCCTCCAGTCTGTTGGAATTTTTAACATTTTCTTCGAACCTCCTCGTTTTAGCGAAAAGCATTGTTTACGCTAATATTTTGCGTAACTTATTCAAGACAACTTATTAAATTCAACTTAAAATGTAAAATTAAAATCAATACAACAGGTTTACAATACAACAAAACAATAAAACAGGTTTATTACTAGTTTTACCATATGTATAATTCAAGGTTTTGTTCGCGCGCGATTTTAATTTACATCTCGTGGGACACTGTAAACATATATAAGGAATTTTTTGTAAAACATTGCATTTATTATTGTCTGACTTAATAAATTAAACTTAGACTTGTTAAATTAGCAATTTTCAGAAAAAAGTTTTTTTCTTCATTATTTTAGAATAATAATTTTATGTCATATTCTTATTTATAAAGTTCTTATTTTGTAAGTTTTACTGTACAACTCTTAGGAAATGGGTTTTTTTTTCAGAAAGTCTTTTGGAAGACTTTAACAGATAAAAATATTTTAATAGTTAAAAATTAAAACACTCATTTGCATTTTTCATAGATAATCTCTCTTCTGGTGTTGATTTCCAGCCTAATTTTATTGCTTTTGTTATTTTTTTAATATCTTTTTCATTGTTTTTGTTAAGGAAATTGAGTATACAAGTATCTGGTCTTTCATTGTTTTTTATTGCTTGGAGGAGTAAAACATTGATTATAGGAAGATTTTTTTTCCAATGGCGAACATAGGTTCGACAAAATTTCATAACTTGATATGGAAAAGGCATGAATGTCAGTAAACACCAAGTTTATTTGTATTTCGGTCTAAAAGCTCTGGTGCTACACAACATATTATTATTCCTTTCCAGTTGTCATTGATAGTGCATATAACTGTGTTTTTTATTGTTGTCATATCACCAAAATCTGATACTTTTTTATCAAATTTTGAATGGAACCACAGACCAACATGTTATTTGGCTTAATGTCTCTATGCATGTTTTTTTATGGAGATACATTATTCCTTCGCAAGCCTGCGTTAAATAAGATATTCTTTCAGTTAAATTAAAGTATTTATTAATTCTTTTGGAGAAGACAAAAGTGTCATGGACGTAAACCAGGGACGTGGTGGCCCAGTACGAGGGTACGAGGACTTGTACTGGGCCCTTATTCTTTCTCAGTAAACTGGGCCCCCAATCCTTAAACTAAAAAAAATTATTTTAGTTCTATAAGTTTTTTTCAGGGCATTTTTTACAACATTTTATTTAACTTGCTTTCACGTCGGTTTGTTTGTTCGTTTGGTGTCCGCGCAAAACAAATACTAGGTCAGTGGTAATAATATAAGAAATACCCTAAACTTTAGTTTAGAGTAAATAAAAGAATTCCTTCAAGAAAAGTAATTCAAACATAAACAACAAACGTTGTTTAGCGTAAATAAATAAAATCGATAGTGAATAATAATAACAAAAAACGCAGTTGACCTGAAATTAATAGATTTTATACTGTATAAAAGTAAGTAATGTTTTAATACTTTACTTATAAATAGTAATTAAAAATAATAATTAAAGTTTTTAAAGTAAATAAGTAAAAAAATATATATCTTATCAACATAGAAATATAAAGAAGAAAGCTAAATATAAAAAAGAAAGCTGGAAACTGAAAATGATTGACTAGCTTGTCTTGCTCGAGAAGGTGAACGGAAATTTCGGGCAAATGAATCAGCTGAACAACAAGCATCTAAGCTAAAAAAACGAAGATAACGATATGTTAAGGCAATGGCGGCTGAAACAGAAGAAGATAGAGGCAAACGTATTGCTAAACGAAAACAAGCATTGAAATGACGAACGATTAAATAAAGTCTCTTCTTTATCTGAAATTAACTATCCCGTCAACAGAAAAAAGAGAAAGTTGTTATTGAAAAGTTTAAAACAATAAATATATAAAATGCATGAATTCATTCGCTTTGCATTAATAAATATGGTTAATATATATTTGATAAACAATATTGTGTGTTTAATGAATTTTTGTTATTACTTTCATTCACTACTACTAAATTTGCTCCAGTCCACTCATTTATCGGTCCATGGAATTTATGAATAGTATAACTATGTATAAATTCCATAACCCGATAGTAGTTATAGCTCAAACGAAAGAAAGTTATGCCCAAGTTTCTATCATAGGACTAGTTTTAATTTTATATTTATTTATGTTTCAGGTGAAATGAAGGCTGTTAATGATCTAAAACAGTTAAAGTTAACGGCCTGGCTCGCGTCAATGCAAGTGCTACAAATACAAAGAAAAGCTGGGGCATCTTTTACAGCAACAGAGAATGTAACATCAACATCCATTGTGAATATTACAATTAAGCCTAATATTGAAACTGAGCAATTAACAGAGATTAGTGACCAATCATCTTTACAAGAAATATTTCATTTGGTTGAAATTGGAACAACTACTGGTGAAGGGTTAAGTGAAAAAATCAAAGATGAAATTAAATCAATTAACGTAGATATTCAAAAGTGTGTAGGTATGTCTTCTGATGGTGCGAACAATATGCAAGGAATAAAGAAAGGAGTTGCAACACACTTGAAGCAGTGTTCTCCGATGGCAAAAAATATTTATTGTGGATCTCATGGAACAAATCTGGTTATGAAAGCTTGTGCAAAATTTTCTGTAGTTTCTGTTCACTTTTTTGGATCAGAAAACAAGCTTGATGATGTGCAGAAATTAAAGACTTTTCTATACGGAAACTCAAGGAAACGAAATAATATTTTTGAGAAGTGCAAATCTCGTCTTGAGGGTGTGAATCAGTCTATTGGCTGCTACCCACATTGTTCGTTTCAGTGACTTATAAAATGCTACAGACCAACTGCTGACACTATGCCGTGCAGTAATCGATTGCCTTGAACAAATTTCAAACAAATGTCATGAAGCTTAAAATGAATATTTGAAGTGAAGCACAAGGTCTTTTATCCCAATTTCAGTCATATGTAACGATTGTGACTTTATGTCTCTTCAAAGAAATCTTAGGTCTCCTAAATAAAGTTCTTCAATGAAAAACACTTGATTTTTCGTTTGCTATAATGTCTATCGACGTATCACTGGAAAAGCCTCAAGTATCAAGGGACAGAGCTGGCCAAAATGCTATTTTATATGCTGTTAAAATTGCAACTAAAGCTTAGCTTGAACAGCAAATATTTGTTTAGAATAGGACTCACAAAAAGAAACAACTGGACTTCGATGAAACAGAAGATGGGCGGCTTACTCAGGCTAAATACCAGTGGCTGGCAGAAGTAATTTATACTATTGTGGATTCAACAACTCCAGTTCTTGTTGACAAACTTTCTTCACAGCGGACATTTTTAGAAAGCATGTACATCTTTTATTGAAGAATATAAGTGAAGATATTATTCATAATTTTCATAACCTTAATTCACAAGAAAATATTCAATCAGTGCTTGAAAAATTCAAAATTGGTATCAGTTTGAATGAATTCACTACTGAAATGGTTGATTTTGTGGAGATCTACAGAAAGGCTGCTGAGAAGGATAATGAAACTTTGCCTTCTTTTCTCACTATTTACAATTTTATGCTAAAGATAATGTTAGATGCTGTATTCCACTCTGTTGCAGTTCTATACAAGATATTTAGTACAATTCCAACAAATTTAGCACAGTGTGAGAGAGTTTTCAGCAAACTGAAACTTGTCAAAACTCGTCTAGCAAATAGAATATGCTGGAGATCGTATTCTCTTGTTGAAGGAACATGAGAAAACGTGGAATTTGACCCATTCAGACATAATAAAAAACAATGCTGGTACTAATGAGTTACGTAATATTTTGTATCCATGAAAAACTTTTTTTAGTATAAATATAATTTCCCTTATTTGCTTATTTGTCTCTCGTTAAAAGTACTTCACTGGGCCCCTCTTCTGGAAATTCGTATCTGCTTTTCAGGTGCCACCACGTCTCTGACATATACACAGCATATTTCAAAACACAGAGCTGATAGCCAAACACTGTATTCAATAAAGTTAACAATACTTTTATGCCGAATTTGTCTGAGCTCTTCACAAACTGTAAAAACTCGATTTTTTGAAAATTGTGTCTTGAAAACTTTTACTGCAAACTGTTGTTTTCTCATGGTTGATTGGTATACTTTAGCAGCGCTGCCTTCACCAATAAGCTGGTCAAAGTTAATTGATAGTTCTTGGATCTCCAGGTGTTGCACTCTTTTTTCTAATTTGCTAATTTTAAAAGTGAAAAAACTCATTTTTTTCAGGTACAAACTACACAAAGTTAGCTGATTTGATAAATCAGGTTACTGATCAGACAGCTGATGCACAATCCAAATAGCTAAAAAAATAAAATATCATATTTAATCAATAATATTTTCAATCATCGAAACATCTTAAAATCATTTTTTTTTAAACATATTAAGGTGGATGTATAAAAAAAAAAGAAGCTAAATTTCTTCTATTTTAATAAACTTTATTATATTTTGGGATTTGGTGATTTTTTTCTTGTTACAATATAAGGTATTTTTTTATAAAAAATTTCGAACTCCAGTTCAATTCCAATTTTCAAATTCCAAAATAATATTTTTTACAAAACACGCATAAAACTTTTTAATTCAAGCGTGACTTTCGGTCAAATGCGCATTTTCTAAGAGCTGTTTAATCATAATTTTAATAGGATTTAATATGCTGATATTAGTTTTATACTTTAATGCAGTGGTTCTTAACCTTTTTGAAGTCAAGAAGCACTTTTGATCATAAAAAAAATTTGGGTAGCACTGAAATCAAGGAGTAAAAAAACAAACAAATACACATACGTTCGACTTTTATTGAAAATAAAAGATTATAACATAACAGTTTAAAATGATAACATGACAAACAAATTGTTAATAAACATAAATTTGATAAGTAAAGAAATAACATTGAGAAAAATTTAATTCAGAAAAATAAAAAGATTTAATGTGAAACCTGAGCTTGACAGTTTTTACAAATTTCAGTGATATTAGGCTTAGTTTTAGAAATACCTACCCTCAATTCTTCATCCAAATTAGTAAGTGTTGCTCGTTTTTTAGTTTTTATGTTGGTGACTATTGAGAGTTCACACAAATATGGTGTTGAAAATTGCAACAACATTTTAGGTGCCTTCATGGATATAGTTGAGTATTCTTCTGGCACAAAGATTCAAAATTCCATAAGAACCATTTCAAGAAAGATTAATTCTTCTTCTTCTTCTTGGTATGACAACTTACTATTTAATGTATCAACCTTGGCGAGGGGATTACGTAACCAGTCATATGTTTCTACGTTTATTGATGGAAAATAAAATTCAATCTTTTCTTCTGATAAAGTTAAATGCTCCGTTACTGCTGAAATAATTTCGTCGGTAGTTTTATGATTAAGATAAGGAAAGACATCTACTTTCTACTTCTCCAACACACAACTTTTCCGAAAAATAACTTTTTCCCGAAAGGCTGTCAACTTGTCTGTCAATGTTAAAAAATTTTCTTTTCTTCCTTGAAGGCAGGAATTAACAAAATTTATATAATAAAAAATATCAGCTAAATATGCCAATTTAGAACACCAAATGTCATTTTGAAGATATTCCACGAAATCATCCATATTTTCCTTTTGGAAAAAAGTCATCAATTCAGCCTTCAGTTTTATGAAACGACGTAGCACTTTTGCTCAGGATAACCATCTCACTCCAGTATGCAAAAGCAAAGATTTGTACTTGACTTCCAAAGAGATGCCAAGATTTATAAAGACGCGTATTTTCAAAGGTTTCCATTTTATGAAGTTTACCATGTTTACAACTTTGTCTAGCACAGGTTTTAGTGCTACTGGTAATGTTTTGGACAACAGAGATTTTCTATGCAAAAAACAATGAGTAGATATAACATTGGCGTTTCTTTTCTTGGCGCGAGTCACAAACCCTTTTAATAAGCCTACCGTTGATGGAGCACCGTCCGTGTGCACTACAGTTTACACATGTACTCGATCCATTTTTAGTATTTTGTTCTTCCTAATCATTAGCTTTTCGTTTGATAAGGAATTTGTCCATTATGGTGTATTACTGTAAAAAACAAATATTTTAATTTTTTATTAAGTCCCGGATGAAATGTCTGATTAAATTTAAATTTGGTCGGAAAATGTCTGATCAAATTTTTAAAATGTTTGTAGCAAATTTTATTTTTAATTACATAGCTCGGTTTATATTACAGCTGTTAAAACATTACAATAAACTAATTTTTTATTATTAATTTAAATAAATATTTCATTATTGATTTAATATTATTATTTTTTCATAATTTTTAAAAATATTTTAGTTTTTAAAACACCTTTTAGATTCCGTTTAATAACGACTTTTATCATACGTATTAAATTTAAAACATTAAACGAATGCGCGAATGTTTTTCGCTATGAAGTCACCGGTTTTAATAGTCATAACGACTATTAAAATCGGTGATTGCAAAGCAAGTAACGTTCCTTATTTTTCCTTAACAACGGAGATACTAAATATTTAACATGGTTGTTAGGGCATTTTCTCCCTAAAAATAAGCTCAATTTTACTGGAGTCTTCAAGCTTTGTAAGCTTGATATCACTTCTATGTTTTCCGAATTGAAATTCAATTAAAAATCAATGTTTTTAACCACTAAACACGATTTGTAACAGTTAACAGATTTGAAAGATTTGGAGTGTTATTGTTTGTTTACCCTTTGGATTTATATTATATATATATATATATATATATATATATATATATATATATATATATATATATATATATATATATATATATTTAAATTAAATAAAAGAAATGCCAAATAAACAAAAATAGTACTAGAAAGAAGAGCAGAAAGTTGAATGGGTTTAAACCATCTGATATTCTCAAATCAAAACCTGCAGATCAGGAGATTTCTTGTGATAGCTCAAGAAAGTTAGATGTATCGTTCAGCTCGGATAAATGTGAATCTGACGACTATTTTATAATTATTAACTTTTTATTGTTAAAGAAATTAATTGCACACACTGTTTGCCCCAATTGCTTTATTGGAAATTTGTTAATCAAAGATAACGTTGGTTCTCGCATGGGCTTTTGTCATTTACTTGAGATGAAGTGTACAAACTGTAACTTTTCTAAAAGTTTAGAAAAGTTCTAAAAGTTTAGAACTTCACCAAAGTCAAAGAATTCTTTAAACACAAATGAGTTTCCTATTGATACTGTTAAAAAAGAACTTTCATCTCTAGAATCACCATACGAGATCAACCTGCAAGCTGTCATCGGATAGCGAGAAATAGGTGCTGGTCATGAGTCGATGAAAACTTTTTCCTTCTGTATGAATCTTTATTGTTTGTCGCCTAACGGCTTTAATAAGTTAAATAAAACTGCCATGTTAGTATACAAAATTGCTGCTAAGGAAAGTATTCAAAAAGCTGCTTTTGAAACCAAATCAATAAACAACTCTGTTTAAATGAAAGAAGTTAGAATTTCTATTGATGGTTTATGGCCAAAGCAAGGTCATAATTTCGTTGAATGGTGTTGTAACTGCTGTTTGTAGTGATAAAAGTATTGATGCGGAGATATTTACCAAACATTGCAATGGATCTAAAAGAGGAACTCCAGAGTATCAGTGTTGGTTGGTTGATCACCAGTGTGAATCGAATCACAAGGATTCATTGGGTAGTATGAAATCTGTTGGAGCTGTGGCTATGTTTAAGAGATCTTTACAAAAAAATAAATTGATATATAAAGAATATCTAGGAGATGGGGATACATCTTCTTTTAATGATGTAATAGTAGCAGATCCTTACAAAGAGTATGGTATTATGCCTGTAAAACTGAAATGTGTTGGACATGTTCAAAAACGGTTAGGATCACGTCTTCGAAACCTTGTCATTGCCCAAAAAGGTACTAAAAAACCAATATCAGGCAGAGGTAAACTCACTGAAAACTGCATTAATTCAATGGAAAATTTCTATGGTCTTGCAATCAGATCTAATGTGGGAAACTTGTATTCAATGAAGAAAGCAGTTTATGCCATACTTTTCCACTTCACCGATTTTCCTAATTCCTACACACCAGTTTTGTCCTCGTGGAAAATATTGTTGGTGTAAATACTGGGCTCTAAATCAAAAGAGTTATAAACCCAAATCTACCATACCTCTGTGGATTAAAGATTTAATTCTACCAATAATTATAAATTTACAATCAGATGAATTGTTATCAAAATGTTTAAATGGAAACGCAAAAAATGCTAACGAGGCATTTAATGGACTTATTTGAGCTTGTGTACCAAAAAGAGTTTTTGTTTCTAAATCAACACTGAAAATGGGAAGATATTCAGTTATTTTAGCATACAATGATGGTGCAAAGGGTGTTATTAGTATTTTTAGACATTTTGGTTTACATGGTAAGGTATCAAATATTTCAGCGACTTCTAATAATAAAAAAAGGATTAGTCAAATGAGGTGCAAGTCATCAGAGAAGGGAAAAAAAAGATGAAAAACTTTTAGAGCCATCAAAAAAGGTCGCCTAGATGAGGAGAAAGCAAAAGAATGTAATGACAGTTATATTTCAGGAAGATTTTCAAATAATATTGTAAATAATATATCAAGAATTTTTCAAAGCTGTTTATCTCAGTTCGCGTTTTTTCGTTTTTGCTTAAACTTCAAAAATGGTTTCTTGAGTTAGCATTGTTCACTTGATCTGAAATTTTCAGTTCTTGCTCAAAATACCTATAAAATTCATTTAACAGATGGATTTTTTTTTATGATGAGTAATTTTTTATGACATCAAAAAAATGCAAATGTTGTGGCAAATTTTTGTATTGTAATGATTGAAAAAGAGTTAATTTAAAAAAATCTGTATTAAAGTTTATTCTTTTATTTAAAATTATTGAAAATCCATTGTTGTTAGAGGGTAATTTTTTATTATTTTCTTTACCAATTAGATAAAACAATAATCAGTATTTTATTCAATTTAACGACTTATATCTAATAAACATGTGTTTCGTATGTAAATTCTTTAAATGTGTAATAATGTAAATTCTTTAAATAATACATTCAACATGATTTTGCATGTGTGCAATTTTTTTTTTTTCTCCCTACCTCTTTACCCTTAGGTTTCCATAATTCACTAAAACTAAACATGTTAATTGCTTGTGGATATAAAAACAATCAAAAATATAAATAAAAAAGAATATACATTAAATATATACATATACTAATATAGATAAGGGATTTTCAAAAATTTAAAAGTAGATTAGTATATTTTCAGTTGAAAAAATGAGTTTTTTAAGATTTTGTTTAAAAGAATCAAAATTACATTCTTGAGGAAAAATCTTTAGAGGTATTTAGAACTATACTATTCCATAAAAATGGTCCGCGAAATGAAATAAAAAATTTTTCAAAATTGGTGTGAGAAAATGGTTGTCGAATTAAATTATCGTTCCGTTAAAATATATTTATTTCTATCTTTTTGTAAATATAAGTTACGAAAAGGAACGGGTGATAGGTGGGTCTTGCATTTATACATAAAAAAAAAAAAGAATATTAAAAACATTAAACTCATATATATTGAGTGCTTTCATATCATATAAAAGAGGCTCGGCATGAGCAAAACAGTCCTTGAAATTTAAAAGGCATGCAACATGCTTCTGTTGCCGATAGAGAGGTTTAAGCTTACTTTTATAAGTGCTACCCAAAGCAATGTTTGCGTAGTTAATATGGCAATGAATTCGCGAATAATATAATTGAATTAAGGTATGTTTATCAAGAATGTTTCTTTTTTTTTTTTGTATAAAATGCCTATACTCTTTGAAATTTTATTGCACAAGTTAGCAATGTGGCTTTTCCAAATAAGATTTTCATCGAAATATACACCTAAAAATCTTGTCACTAGAACTTTTTTAATAATTATGTTATCGATAAAAAGAAAAGGTAAGTTGCTAGGCAGCTGGTGCTATTTACCATAAGGATGAAAAAAAATCCATTTAGTTTTATCAATATTTAATGATAGTTTGTTAAACCACTCTACCAATCTTAACCACTCGGAACATCACCTTCTTCACTAAACCAATCTAAACCACTCGGAAATTTTGGCTAGTTCAATGTTCATGTTGCTAAAAAGTGTAAAAATGTCTTTATGATTAAGAAATAAGTTAGAATCATCAGCAAACATAAATAAATTAAGTCCCGAGTACTTCAAAAAATGATATTAAATACCGAAAACAGTTTTTTAAATGGGGCTAAAAGTTATCGTTATAGTTAATTTTTTCTCCAAGTACCGTAAGTTTAATTTTTTTTTTTTTTTATCCATTTATTCAACCAAAAATTGAAAAATTACAAGTTCTTTTTATAATTTTACGAAGTTAGGTTAGGTGTCACTCATATAGTTAAAAACTCGTCATTGGAGTGACACCTAAATAAAATAAACAAACAAAAAAAGTTGTAATAAAACCATGTGTAAATTAAATTAACTTAAAAATAATAATAATATCGATAAAACTATAATAAATTAAATAATAAGACAAAAATATTAAAGCACTAAATTAATAACAATAACAAACAAAAATAAAAACAATTAGCAAAACAGCACAAATAAAAACATACTTTACGCATACGAAAAGACAAAACACAAAAAATGAAAATGCAAACACAAAAACTTCTAAAAAATAAAAAAATAAAAAATAATATTTTTTGGTATTTTCGGCGAAATTAAAAGGTGTAGAAAAGTTGGTAGTACAAATCGATGTTCAAATTTTCTTTTGTTAGTTTTTTCAAGCGTTAGTTTTGAGTATTTACTTTTCAAGTGTTTCTTCGTTTATAATATGACTTGTTTTTTAAGTTTTTCTTTGTTTATAATATGACTTGTTTTTTAAGTGTTTCTTTGTTTATAATATGACTTGTTTTTTAAGTGTTTCTTTGTTTATAATATGACTTGTTTTTTAAGTGTTTCTTTGTTTATAATATGACTTGTTTTTCAAGTGTTTCTTTGTTTATAATATGACTTGTTTTTTAAGTGTTTCTTTGTTTATAATATGACTTGTTTTTTAAGTGTTTCTTTGTTTATAATATGACTTGTTTTTTAAGTGTTTCTTTGTTTATAATATGACTTGTTTTTCAAGTGTTTCTTTGTTTATAATATGACTTGTTTTTTAAGTGTTTCTTTGTTTATAATATGACTTGTTTTTTAAGTGTTTCTTTGTTTATAATATGACATGTTTTTTAAGTGTTTCTTTGTTTATAATATGACTTGTTTTTTTTTACTCTTCATTTTCTTTGATATTTTCAAATTCTTTATTTTAACAATTGACAATTAACTCAGTTTTTGGTTTTCTTTTTTTTTATTAGGTTATATAAAGATTTGTGTTGCATGCGTACGAAGAATACGTGATATTTACCAAATTACCAATGCCCCTTAGTATTGTTTCAACAGCCATCATAAGATGACATTTAATTTTAACTTTAGAGAAACAAGTTTAATTTTTTTTAGTTGATTAAGGCGTCAACATTTGTTAACATTGGTCAATTTGAGGCGATTATTTTAGCGAAGATATTATTTTTAAAAAACTAAAAAAAAACTTTTGCAAAGAAAAAATGTTTTTCTAATTCTTTCTTTTTATAAGTTAAATGTTAACATATGAGGCTATTGATTAATTGCATTGAGACGTTCTTGCTTCTCCACAACTTATTGTATTATATATTGTATTAGGAGTTTTGGAAATATATAAACTTAGAGACAAACTTCGAGAAAATCTACAACTTAAATATACTAAATTTTTTAAATACCTGCTGAATTAAAAATTGAAATGTGATTGACTGCCATGTTACTATTTAAGGGTTAGATTGTGATACTAGTCTTTTTTAGTAATATGGTTTATCATATTTATTCATATATATTATATATCATCATTATGCGTTTTAAATGCGTTGAAAAAAAATCAGGAGAAATGCCTCAGCGTCAAACAAGTCGTCATTCTTATATAATACATGGAATATGAAAACTTTTTCAGCGGATTTGTCTTTATTTCTTAGCAGAATTGTGTTTAATGTCCGTTTTTCGATATTTTGAAAGCGTAACGTATTAATGTTATATATTTTGCAAAATTTTATTCCAAATGAATCCAGATCTATTTATTGATAGTAGTAGGAGCGCGTGTAATTAAATAAAGAATTTTGAGAACCACCTTATTGTATGTTTTGACCCTTAATTTAACCATTAAAGAGAGGATTCTAACCTCTTTTTTTTACATCGTTTTAGTATTACCAAAATTATGAATAAGAGATCGTCCATAAAGTACGTACGCTCGGAGGGGAAGATGGGTTTGCAAATGGCGTATATGAGATGGGGGGAGGGGGGCAGTGAGTAAATTGTAGAAATAAGGAGACACTAAATTAACTAAAAAAACTGTCATAAAATGTTCGGTGGGTGGGTTAAAAGAGGAGGTACTTCTAGGAAGGCAGAGGGAACTCAAAAAAGCGTATGGCAAAATGCGGGGTTGAATAAAAGCGTTCGCACTTTATGAACAACCCCTAAGTGTAAGTGAATAAGTAATACCAAAAATATGAATAAAACAATGATTTTTAGATTAGTTCTTAAGTGCCAATTTAAAAATTATCAAAGCTAAAAAATTTTCAAAAAGTGCAGTTAAGTAGTTTGGCATTAGACACGTCCATTAATTTATCATGTAGATAAATTTAAAAATTTTTTTAAATGTATTTTAAACGTATAAATTTATTTAAAAAAAGCTATTTAAAAAATAAAATATTCTTTAAATTGTGACTAATTAAGTAAATTATATTTGTAATGTAATTAATGTAAATTAATTTTTTATTGTTAAATAAATGAAATTTAAATGAATGCAAATTTACTTATTTTCTTCCTCTTTTCTTTTTTCTTTCATAAATGATTTTAAGCAAAAAATATTTTACTTTCAGAAATGTTGGAAATTCGATTTAAAAATCGAATTTTTTTGAGCGCCTAAAATATTCCTTAAAGGCGGGAAATTTTGGACGTTTTACCAAAGGTACCTATACAAAACCCATTTAAAGAATTTTATTACCTTGATATAAGAAGACATTATTGAAAGCAAAGTATACACTTTGATTTTTTTAATTATTATTATTGAAGTTTCTACATAGAAGAAAAAAATTTTGATCATTTTTAACTATAACGATAATTCAGTATAATATAATGAAACTTTTTAAAGAATTTAATTTTATATAAAAATAATCAAATAAATTAAATTAAAAAAACTTAAATTGGCGGGAAATTTTTAGAAGTTTTGAAAATTTACAATGAAAATATTGCTAAATTATTATGTAAATATAGGTAAATCAAATTATTTTTAAGGTGCTTCACCAATAAATAAGTAAAAAAGTTGGTTTTTTTAAATTAAGTGAAAAATTGACAGAAGTCTCACGAAGAAAAAAAATACATATCTAAGCTCAAAAACATAAACTTTCTTTATTATTTTGGGTCACTATGGTTGTTTATTTAAAAATTAAATTTTATAGAAACGTTGCTTAGGGGCAATTTTCTTGAAGTAAGTTTTGTAATTTGTACTTATTAATTGAAACAAATATTTTTAGCCTGGTGGCTAGTACAACCAATTATAAATTAATTTTTATCTTTATTTTCATTTGTTGAAAGAATGAAAAAATCTCTTTTTGTTCTCACAGTTTCTCAAATATTTTAAGATGTTGATAAAACGATTCGAAATTTTTCCAAAAAATTTTAAAATGAGTATGACTACAATACGAACCTCAATCAAACATCACACTAGAATTTAATTTTTTAATTTTTATGGTAGAGAAGTATTATGTAATCTTAATTAATAAACTTTTCTTGACAGTAGTTCTTATAATCTTATAATCTTGAAGTAGAGAGGCAAATAAAAAATCTCGATAACTATGCATTGCATGACAAAACATCTAATGAATGAAATGATTTTCTATCTAATCAATAAAATGATCATTCGAACTACTTAATGAATTAAGTAGTTAGAATGGTAACAATGCACAGCAAAGAGTGATTAGATAGCAATCTAGTATGATGCATGGGCATTTTTCTATTTTTAACCAAAAAAGTTAAAAATATTATTATTTTGCTTTGAAACTTTTATCTGCATCTCTAAAGAGTTAATATTTAACCAAATTATAGGACTTTTAATTATAATTAGTCTTTTTATCCGATATTCTGTTCTTTTTAAAATTCTAACTAGTTTGTCACTTGGTCTAATAGGGGTAAGTTAAGCAGATTTGACAACAATTTAAATTTCTTGCAATTTAATTTTCTCTCATACGTCATTAAAGTGTATAAGTTCGCAACGGTTAGTTTTGGCTCCAAGTCATGAAATCAAAGTTCTATACCAACTCTGGCCAGACAAGCAACATTGGTTAAGAAAAAGACATAAATTTCCTAGTTAAATACTCTTACGTTATATGCTTTTTCACAGAGTGGTAGGGGAGACCGGGGCTAGTTGGCCGCAGGGGTAAGTTGATGAACTGCGTTTATCTTCAGAGCCTTTCATCAGAAAGTAACAAAAGTTACACAGAACCTTCCTAATTGATCATTTCATCATTCACTATATTATTATTAGGATTCGCGCATGCGCATGGGAGATACTGAGATTTATGCGTTTTTTGGACAAAAAAGTATCTTTTGGAACATCGCTTCCTTTTTACTTTACAAGAAAATAGTTGTATAATTGTAAAAGTTCCAGTCACAATTGGTTTGCTATATCCATTCAGAGTTTTTTTCAAAGTTGCCGTTTTTTAGGATCTATTGACTGTTTATTGAAAAAAAGGCTTTCGTGGTAAGTTGGCAAAATTTTCACGGGGTAAGTTGGCTCATAGCATTTACTATGGAAAAATTATGTTTTTATAAAATTAATTTTTTTTTTTTTTTTTTAATTTTTAACAGTATTGAAAAAATTTATTCTTACAAAAAAATTAAAAAAAAAATATTTTTAAGTTTTTTTTTCACAGATAAAAAGTGTGATACTGTTTTGACTGTTATACGGACTTATATTTGGTACCAGCTAGAAGTAATTTTAATTTTTGGGATAAAATTGTTGCCCAAAATAGTAAAAAAACTTCTATTTATTTTGCACTTAATTGTACATTAATAATCATTTTTATAGTTTGTGCCAACTTACCCCGTGGTGGGGTAAGTTGGCGCAATTTTTTTTTTTTTTTTTTGACAAAAAAAATATTTAGACTTATTCGAGTTATTGATTTTTATGAAAAACCGGATTCAAAGGAAATTAAAAAATACTGCGAGTTACATAAAGTTCAAAGGTTACATTTATCGGGATTTTACAGTAATCAGTGGTGTACATTGGATTTTTAGATGTTTGAGTTTTGACACTTACAGACATTGTGCAAACTCCAAACTTTTGTATGTTGTATCAAAAAAGAATGTTTTTCAAAGAATTAGAGTGATTGGAGCTTGGGAACAAAAAAATCCTAATTTTTCGGCCCACCCAGCCCTTAACGTGGGAGCAACGAGTTTATAAAATATTTTCTTTACTATTTTTATCAAAATTCATATTCATCTACAAATTTCAAGTTTCATACAATAATCTCTTAGTGTTTAGTTTTTATGACCCTGCGATGTTTACAGCCCCCTCAAATTGAAGGGGGTTAAAACTATATATGGTCATAGTTTTTGAAAAATAATAGTGTCAAAACTCAAACATCTAAAAATCCAGTGAACACCGCTGGTAATACTATATTAAAAGGTTTTTAAATAAGACATTAAGGACTTTTTAAAAAAGAGTAAACTTGACAATCTATCACAGAGTACCGTGGAAAAGCATTTAACCAGGAAGGGCACGCCTTCTTTCATATCGGTGTCGCAAGATTGTTTAGCCAGAGCTAACATCAAACCTCTCTTGAGTGTGCGCCATAACTCTACCCACTGCGCCACAGCTACTGTTTTATGAGTTTTTTTTCTAGACTAAAAAATTCTCAAATCGATTAAATACAGAAAGAAAATGTGCAATTTTAAAAGATGTTTTACAAGAAGTCAACTAATATTACTGGAAGTCCATCATTCATTCGATATTGTGTAATACTCGGATAATGAATAAATATTTTCCTTAATTTTTTTTTTTTTTTTTGTACTACATAATCTTCAACGACGGTCGTAGTGTAGTAATAGAATGCTTGCATCATTAGCTTGATGTTCCAAGTTCAATCCATACCACGTCTTTGAAAACACCGCGCTCAATTTTTTTTTTTCATTTTTTTTTTCATTATTATTATTTGTCGTATATTAAAATTTACAATGAAATAAATTTTCTTCGAGCCCCATTTACATTGAAAAAATTGTTAGTTTATATACAAAAATGAAAAGTAGCTAAGTACATAATAAGAATTTTACACACGTAATATAAAAGTATTAAAGATTTTTAACAAAAAAATTTAAATAAAAATAAAACTGCAACAAAAGAGAAGTAGTGTCAATAACTATTTTTTTAGATAATTTATACTATTTATGTATTTATTTTAAAAAATATATATTTTAAATCAAAGTCATTTTGTAATAAGAGACTCATAGATTCTTTCCTGAATTGTTCCAAAGAGATGTTTTGAATATTTTTTTTTTTTTGAAATAAATTTTAAAAAGTGTTTCCATAGAAACGGTCCACGGTATTGGATTTGGTAAGAACTTAGTTTTAAATTAGTTTTTGGTACAATAAAGTTGTTAATTGAAAATTTAGTAGGATACCTTTGCGAGATTTAGAAAAGATAAATATTTTTACTTAAAATTTATTGACAAAAAAAATTATGTGAAAAAATGCTAAAGACTTTAAAAAAAATTTTAACAAAATGTTTCTCAGCAAAAAGTACTTTTCAATAACTTACAAAAAGTACTTTTGAATAACTTTTTTTTCGACAATATTAGGGACTTTACCTTAAATACTAAAGATTTGAACCCAATTATCTTTACAACTTGACGTGATGGTGAAAAATGGTTTGCATATTTGAAATCAGCATATTTAATTTGTTCTAAAAAACCACCAAGTTAACAAGATATGCACAATAAAATTTTATTTGTTTATCAGTGTAATTAGTACTACCCCAGATAATATTACAGTAAGAGATAAAACTAGGAATAAATAAAAAGTATATTTTTTTCAAGGAAGCAGTGTTAAGATATGTGCGGCCGTGGCGCAGCGGTTAGAGCGCTTGCTTTATAAGCAGGAGATCCAGGTTCGAATCGAGCTTTGGACATATTTTCGCGTCACAGTAAGGAAAGAGGGGTGAACTTCTTGGTTGAATGAACTTCCGCGGCGCTCTGTGACAAGACTGTTAGGTCTTCTTGGGGCACCTAAATAACGAAAAACAACAGTTTAGTTTTACAAAATATGGAAATATTTATTGAGGTTTTATTTTCTATGTATTTTATATGTGGTTTCCATGACAAATTTTCATCTAGTATTATTCCTAAAAAATTAACGATTGGTTCCCTTTTAATAAAGGTTTTATTGATTAAAAGGTTAGGTAATTTTAGAGGCACATCATCACCTTTACTAGGTTTGGAGAATAAAATAAATTTAGTTTTTTCTACATTTAACGAAAGCCTATTACTTGTAAATCATTCGTTTATTTTAAATAGTATTCATTAAATATATTAAACAGAACTTTTATGTTTTTTTTGGCTTTGACAGATCAATAAAAACTCCTAAGGTAAAATAGTCACTTTTGAATGCATCTGATACATGATTAATCAGTTCGATTACCGCATGGTTAGTTGAATTATCTTTTTTAAACCCAAATTGTTTATTGTATAGCAAACTGTTTAACATCAAATAGTTATAAAGTCTGTTGTACATAACTCGTTCCAGTAATTTTGAGAAGCAAGGTAAGACGGAAATAGGTCTGTAATTGGAGTGATTACGGCAACTTTAGGTTTTTTGGCACAACACCTAGTTTTAATAAAAGGTCAAAAATATGAAATAATGACGGTTCAATGATATCGAAAACTGACTTAACAACATTTACACTAATTTTGTCAATGCCCGCACTTTTATTACTTTTAAGACTATTAAAAGCATTCCTTATCTCGCTTAGATTTAAATTAGATTCTTCCATAATAGTATTACACGGTTTAATATAAAATTCAAACTCTATGGTACTTGGCGGAATTTTACTCGCTAAGTTTGGCCCTACTTCAAGAAAAAATGAGTT
This sequence comes from Hydra vulgaris, assembly GCF_038396675.1. Lineage (NCBI taxonomy): Eukaryota > Metazoa > Cnidaria > Hydrozoa > Anthoathecata > Hydridae > Hydra > Hydra vulgaris. Next base: position 5,937,934 of record NC_088921.1, on the reverse strand, counting down.
TAGTTTTTCAGCTATTTTTTTATATCATAAATCATTTCCCCGTCAATTAAAAGCTTTTCGGGGGAGATTATTTTTTAAACATTTATTTTTACAAATTATTTGTTTAATTATACTCCACGTTTTTTTAGTGTCGTTGTTGGTTTTTTCCAGCAACTTTGCATAATAAAGTTTTTTAGAGTGTTTTTTTGTTTTTTCAAATAAGTTTTTATAGTTTTTGTAGTTTATTTCATTTTTATATATTTTATGCCTTAAATATTTAACATAAAGTTTTTGTTTTTTTTAGATGATTTTATTAGTCCCTTGGTCATCCAGGGGTTTAAAAGAGGCTTCGATTTTATAATTATTTTTTAACAGGAAATGCTATGTCATACAGTTTACAGATTTGCGCTAAAAATAGTTCATATGCATTAATGACTTCATGGGGTTGTAAAATAAGATTCAAATTGATATTTTCTGATAAAAGAGTTCGAAAAGACAATAAGGAGTTTTCATTGATCTGTCGGGTTAAAATTGTAAAGTTCAGGGGGGGGGGGAATTATTTTGGGTAATGCTATCAGTAATTAAGAATATTGGAAAGTGATCTGTTAATTCAGTTTTGATTATGCCCCTTCCTAAACAACAGTTTTGAAAATTTTTAGTAACTATATTATCAAGTAATGATGATGTAGTCTTAGTTATTCTCGTTGACTTATTTATTGTTGGTATTAGGTTATATTGGGTTTGGGTATCTAAAAAGTATTGAACATTTTTATTTGAAGCATAATTAAGCAAATTTAAGTTAAAATCACCATTAAATTTATTTAAATGAAAATTTTTTTATAAAATACAGTATAATTATAAGTAACAGAGAGTTTTCCGTTTTTGACAACTTTTGAAAATATAAGAACTTTAAAAATTTTGAGAAATCTTCAATATTTTCTTTATCCTTATGTTTTCAAAATATAGAACGAATTTATTGTTAAATAGATTAAACGAGAATGATCAAATAAGTACTTTCATTTTATGGATGAAACAACACTGCACGGCAAAGTTGAAGAGTATTTAATAAGTTTCATTAAATATACTATTGCATTGTTTTAATAAGTGTTTTTTTTTTTAAATATGATTTACTACCCTTTTTTTTTTTTTACCTTTTTTTAATTTTATTTCTGTAACTACGACTAAAATTTTATTGGTCAATTTTATATCTCAGAGATAGAAATAATAATAGTTAACCATTTTATAAATAATATTGCATAAGTTTGTAATTGTATTAAAAAACTTCATACCTTTTTGAGAACTATTTTAAACCAAAAGCAAATCATTAGTGGAATGATGTAACGATTTAGTTTTTTAAATAAATGTATGTACGAAGTATTTAAATATATTGTAGAAGTTTTTATTTTGTAGAAGTTTTTGCATTAGCATTTTCGTTTTGTAGTTTTTCCTTTCATTTTGAAGTGCTTGTGTTTTGCTTTTTCGTTTGTGTAAAGTTTGTAATTATTTGTGCTGTTGTTGCTAATTATTTTTATTGTTGTTTGGTGTTTTTCTATTTTACTAATTTTTCTACACTTTTTTTGTTTTTGCATTTTCATTTTGTAGTTTTTGTGTTTTGCTTTTTCGTAAGCGTTAAGTTTGTTTTTATTTGTGCTGTTGTTGCTAATTGTTTTTATTTTTGTTTGTTGTTGTTATTGAGTGTTTTCATATTTTTTGTCTTATTATTTAATTTATTAGAGCTTTATCGTTATTATTATTATTTTTAAATTAATTTAATTTAAACATGCTTTTATTTATCATTATTTTGTTTGTTTGTTTATTTTATTTAGGTGTCACTCCAATGACTAGTTTTCAACTATATGAGTGACACCTAACTTAGTTTTGTAAAATTATAAAAAACTTTTCAAATTTTGGTTGAATAAATGGACTAAAAAAAAATAAAAATAAAAATACAAGTTTATCATAAGTACGACTTAAATGTTATAACATTTAAGTCGTACCATGGAAGTATAAACGGATGGATGTTCATCACATTGAAACTTAGCAAAACAATGCTTGTAATCTTTTGTTCATTTAACAAAAGAAAAATACATCAAGACTGTACTTTAACGTACGTCAATTGTCTATTGACGCAATGGAACAAATAAAAGACCGGATTGTTTTATTTTGACCTACGGCTATTTATCTTTGCATTGCGATCGGTTTGCATTGCGATCGGTTTGCATTGCGATCGGTTGCATTACGATCGGAAGTCAAAGATTTTATATTACACAGAGTTTAATATAAATATTATTTGAAATCGCTACTATTTGTTCTATCTATTATTGACATTGAGGATTTTAAAGAAAAATATTTTTTATTTTTGCTTGAAGGAATAGAAGATGAAATTGAAGTTATAATTGCTGATGAAGAAATCGATTTCAGTATAAATGAAGGTAAATTATGGGTTTAATTAGTATATAATTATAATTACAATATAATTATATTTTTTTTAAAATTTCAAACATTTATATTTTATTTTACTTACACTGCAGTTTAGTTTTTTATTTTTTATTTAATTTGAACATTTTAATTATCTTTCTAAGAAACTTTCGAAAATATAAAGCTTTTAAAGTTACATTGCATTATATTTAGAGGACATCTATTTACCATCTATTGTTGAGTTAAGCAGTAAAGATGATGAACTTTTAAACTCCTCCAATATTATTCAAACAACAAGAGCTGTTGCAACTACATTATATATATGTCCTAATTGCACAAAACCTTACAGGAAAATTTCATATTATGAAAAACATGTGGAAACCTGCAAAGGAGCATGCTTGTATGCTCAAAAAGATTACTATTTAATGTTATCTTTTAAAATTTTACTTTTTCAAAAAAAAAATTTGCATTTAATTATAAAAGCTATATACAAAAAATATTTACAACTGATACAAACCTTTCAAATATTCACTTTTATTCATTTAAATAAGTATACTTGTATATAATAGTTTAAAAAAATGCTTGTAAGAATTTTTAAATTTATTATGCAATAATAAACAATTTTATTAGAAGATAAAAATTAATAAAAAAAAAAAATATTTTAGAAATTTTCTTTTGCTTTAACAATTTAGGTCCTGCTCTAAGTGATAGTTCACAAGAAAGATTGAAGAATATTTTTAGTAATTTGTTTTGGATAGTAACTGATTTAACATCCAAGGACTTAATTTTAAATTTGAGTTTTGGTCTGCTAAAGTCGCCTGGAAATATTACTGCATTACTTGCATCCAAAATCAGTACAGAAAGAGAACTGTATGGAAGTTGTTTTAATGATTTTATTGGCTATCTTTTGTTGAAAATGCTACCGATCTTGAATTTATATAGCTCTACAGCTGTATCTCAAGAGAAAATTTGCAAACTTCTTAATAGTTTATGTATATGTGAAGAACTAAACAAAAAAATTTATAGTGCTCTAAAATATTTTCATATTAATACAAATGATCAGTTAAATTTGCAACCTGCTTATATGCTTAAAAATGTTGTTATTACAAAAGAGTATGAAAAGTCTATAATTTGGCGAAATACTGAATTATTTCCATGTCAAAAAGAACAACCCCTTCAACTAGAACTAACATTGAACAGAAAGTATTTTATGTTGGGGGATTTATTCTTTTCTCTTTAATAAATCATTGTAGATTTAAAGAAAATTCTGTAGCAAAAATTGTTTATCGCTGCTTTCATGAATGGCAAATTGGTTCTGGAGAAGAATTTTATTTAGAAAATGTAACTTCATGGACAAATAGAGTTAATCGAGGAGGGCTTGTTTGTATCAACAATGATTTTTATATATTCATTTTACACATAGAAAATGTTGCTAGGAAAGTTCTTAATAAGTATATTTTTGTGAAATATAAGGGAAAAGATCTTCGTGATGTATTAACTAAAAAACTCAACAAGAGTGAGCTTATAGACTTATCATGGTCTTCATTAAGTAGAAACTTAAATAGCGATTATTTAGTGCAAGTATTAAAACAAGTAATATTTAAAAAATGGATATCAATGCTAGCAAGGTCTTTTTTAACTACTATAATTAACTTGATGAAAAGACAAAATCTTACCCAAAATATTTCTGTTAGGAGTGAATCGACTCTTCATAAGTCATTAAAGTCCACAAGTGGGTAATCTTTTTCTATATGTTGGATGTATCAAACAATAGTTACGCCAATTAAAATCATCCGTATTATTAACTTATTGTTATATACTTGAAATTAATATATTAGTAGAATATAGTAATTTAAAATTTATAAATTAAATAGTGCAACATTTCCTTACAACAGTATTTGTTTATCACAAAGTTTAAAGATTTTTATTTTTTTCTAGATATAATAATTTATATTTACAGTTCTTTGATGTATAAAATTATAATGTATGTATGAAATTTATTGTTCTTTACAAAATTATTAAAAATTAACAAACCCTAATGTTGATGTAATATTTAATGGAAGAAGAATTTAATTTAGCATTAATTTTGACATGAGTTATTTGATTTTTGTTGGATTATGAAGTATTTTTGTTGTTCTAAACTTTTTTTCTTTTTTGAAATGACATTTAAAATGGTAAAATGTATTAAGGGCCTCTCAATGTTTCCCTTAGGCCCGTTTATGACTAACATTTATTCTCAATTATAGCGATCGATCTGTTTTAGCGATTTTGAAAAAGCTCTCTTTTATTTTTATAAAATAGTTTTATAAAATTTTTTTTTACCCTTTCTTCTCATTTATGACACTTTTCTTTGGATATTAAAAAGCTATTTTTTATTGTTTTAAGACAAATTTTCTTGAATAAAAACAGTTTCATTTGAGCGTCACAACATAAAGTCTGGCGTTCTCTCGGGTGCACAGATATATATATATATATATATATATATATATATATATATATATATATATATATATATATATATATATATATATATATATATATATATATATATATATATATATAATGGGAGGTGTAGAAAAAATTTTTCGGTGTTCGAGATAGGTCACTTCCAGACATGGAGCAAACACCAAACATTTATATGTTTATACTTATGTCAAATAATAAGGGTTTGCAAAAAATTGCAATGATTGGAGGCTGGGAACAAAAAAGCCCCAAAACTTTTGCCCCTTCCCCCTGCCCCAAACGTGAGAGCAACAAGTTGATGAAGTATTTTTTGTACTATTCTTAACTAGACTTCTTAACTAAAAATGCTCCGTTTTAAAATTTTTTTTTACTGCTAAAATTTCTTGACTACCTTAATAAAAATTCTTTTCGATAAATTTAATTCGAGTAAATTTGTTATGTTCGTTTTATATTCAACTGTTTTGTTTATTTATTTATTGTTACAAAACAAAAATTTTTTTTCCATTCCGTTACGAAAATGCTAATACGATAAAGTGTCTAAAGCACTTATAACTGTAAATAAATGCATATTTGGATAAACTCTAATTAAGCCTGTAAGACAATTAATTTAGAGAAATATTTCGTAAACTTTAACATATTTATAAAAAGATGATTTTTTAATTTTTAATTTTTTTTAGCAATAGTTTTCCCATTATCAATAATTTTTTAGACTGACCATAGAATAAATATGGATTAGAAACTATTAGATTATGGGCGAAAATTTTGTTAAAGCCGAAATGCTAAAAAAAAATTGGTAGTAATTTATATTTTTATTTACTTTTAAACCACTAAAAAAAACTGTAAAATAGTATAAAACTGAGAATATATGCTTTCAATTTCATAAGAATTAAAAGATTGTTTCTTATTCGAAAAAATCGCGATCGCTATTTTTATATTTCTGGGCGAAAGTTTTAACGTTTGATCGTGTTTTAAAACAATGTTGATACAAAGTAACCTAGTCCGACGAATTGTTTATTGATAACTGATAAATTCGATCCATAGTTTGTTTAAAGTTGTTATCAGAAATAGTTTACATTATAGTTGATAAAAAATTAAGTTATTGACAGTTAAGAACTTTACTCATAAACAATTTCCCCATCATTAAAAAAATACAAACAACTAAATGGCGAGAAAGCAAATATAAAACGATAATGTTGTGTTTTGATTCGAGGAATAAATATATTAAGGAGCTTGTTATGTGAGTGAAAGCCCGGTCTATCAATAATCCCGTTTACTAGGGCTGAAATTTTGCCCCGACTGGTTATTGTAGTTCTTAAGAATTTATTGGTTACATGGTTATTTTAGTTCTTATTTATAACTACGTGATGGGTGGGTTAAATTTTTCCCCGGGATGCATATCGAAGCCCGTTTAATGAAACCAAGCTTGGATTTTCAGCCTTTGCAAACTTCATTCATTATTGTAAATTTAAAGATAGCTGAAGTGAAAATTATTAGCTAAAAAAAGTAATAAGATTGCACATAAGTACAATTATGTTGGAATAAAAATGAAAAAATTTTTAAATTAATATAGTGCTCATCAAATTTTAAATCCCAAATGAAATATAAAAATAATGATTTCAATGCTGAAAAACTAAACCAGTATGAACGTAATAGGAAATCTTCAGCTAACATTTACTTCCACCAGCCAAGTTGGTTCGGCACTATTGATCTTAATCGTTTAGCTCTTTCGCTAAACCACGTTTCAAAGTCTATAAAAAAATTTTGTTCGTCAAACGGATATAATTGTGAAAAATAAAATTTTTATGTACCAAAATGTTTGTAATAAAATCTTATTTTTAGTATTGCAACATATGAACATTTTAAGAATTTATTTTTTAAAATAGTGATAAAAAACTAAATTTCTTTCGAAACAAAACTCTTTCGCACCGCAACTAGCGAAACAATTCTTATAGGAAAAAAACTTACGAAACGCGGCATAATAAATATATTTAATTTCATTTTATGAATCAAATACGTATAACTCACTAAGTAATTAAAATACAAATTTTTTATATGTTATTGAAAAGTTTCAGTTATAAACTTCTTTAAAGGAATCAAGACTTTCTTTAAATATACTTTTTAGAATGTCATTTTATGAATAAGAATTAATAATGAAGATAACTTGAACAACGTTAACATACGAATGCAATTGCAAAATCAACTAAACTCGACTACAACTACTGAAAGTTTTAAAGCTTTAGCTGTTTCGGAGAGAAGAAAAAATTAGTTGCGAGATTTTGTTGCAAAAATACGGGTACGTACAATACGACTCTTCCCCGGGCCTTTGCGCATGGAAAAAATTTTAACATAGAAGCTCACCAGGACTATACAAGCGCTGAAAGATTCAGAGCTGAAGCTAGTCTGAGAGGTAGTGATAATTTAATTAAGGAGATTTAGCAAATAGGACGCGCACGTTTGTTTTCTCAGTGAAAAGCTTATAAGTAGCCTGGTAACTAGTAATATAACGCGTATTTAATTTATACGTTCCGTTCTCAACCTCAAACCATTTGTTTTCACGTTGTTTACAGAACTCTTAAAATGGCAGAGTTTTTTATGAAAAAAAAGTAAGTTTTATAATTCAAATATTAAAAAATAAACATTATAAGTACTGTTTTATAATTTTTCACTTTTAAAAACATTAGCTGAGCAATGTGTGGCCTTGGCGCAGTGGTTAGAGCGCTTACTTTCGAAGCAGAAGATCCAGGTTCGAAACAAACTCTGGACATATATTTGCGTCACGGTAGGGAAGGAGGCGTCAACTTCCTAGTTAAATGCACTTCCGCGGTGTTCTGTGACAAGACTATTTGGTCTTCTTAAGGCACCTTAATAACAAAAAAAAAATTTGTAATTGATAACAAAAAAATTCATCAAGCTGCTTCCTCTGTCCAGACGCGATATCAATGTGACATTAGAATGATTTCAAAATCTTCTCAAGCTATGATATCAAATAATGATATCATAGTGATATCATAACTTCGGTAAATAAACTTAATTTATTGCAGAATTTCATTTACTAGTTACAAAACGCAGTAAAAGTTATGATTTTCTCTTTTAATGTGCGAATAGTAAGTTTTGATTTATGAACTCATATTATAATTTTATTATGATATCAAGAATTTGTCATGCTATGATGTGAAATAAAAGTTGCTTACATTCATGCTACTTTGCCGGAAAACGTCTTACAAGAATTGACAATTACTTTCAAGATGGCTGAAAGATATGCTAAAAAGTACAAAATAATGGTAAAACCAAATACACAGGGCCGAACCGAACGATGGATTTAGGGGTGTCCCAACGCTTCCAAAGCTGTCATATATGCATTTAAGTTGGCACATTGAGCAAGTTTTGAACTATAGTTTGCAAATTGGAAGTATTGAGGACCTTTTTTGTTTTGGTGTCTCTCATTGGCAAAAAGTTCATACAAACCCCCCTCCTCCCCCATAGAAAATCTCTTCAGGACAGCTCTGCAAGTACATGAAACTTTAAACTTGTTTTATCGTCAGCTGCAATGAAAAAAAAATTAAAAAATCAACTGCATTTAAAGCAATAAAATTAAAGATTAAAGTATTTGTTTTTGATGACTTATTTTTAATACGAATATGTTGCAGAATATTTTAATAATATGCCACATCATCTATTCTAATTCGAAAACACTCTAACTATTCTAGAGTTATATTTTAGTCTTTATACGGCTAAGATTTAAGTATTTATTTAAAAAAGGTTACTAGTATTTAAGATAACGATTATAAATAACATCATTTTTGGTAATTGATCGTGCAAAAAATCAAGCTGCATCACCTGCTTTCATTATCCTATATAGACAATTTATAACTAAATAACATATTCAAAATATTAATATGAACGTGTTAATTAAGTACATATTAGTAGTAATAGTAGTTGTAGTTTAGGCTGTGTTAGACAGACCCAGTGAATGTGTTGTTTTGCATTCTATTTGTTATAGTATTACAGCATTTTTGTTTGATTGCAACTCAGCCATTAATTGAAAGCTGTTTTTGTTGTTTAACCTTTAACTGAAAGTGAGTTCGATGAATCTAAAACTCTGATAAAAAGGATATGCTCTCTTTTATTAAGAAGGAGCGTTTCTTTTTTAACATAATTGCAGCTTTAAGAGTCATCTTTAATATTATTGCAGCTCTAAGAGTCCTAAAGCAATCACCTCTTAAATAGTTTTAATAAGTGGAAAACGTTTTCGAATATTTATTTTGTCAATGTCATGCAAAAGTTTGTATAATTGGAACGAATCTCTTTTTTTTATATTCTCAGAGTAAACAAGCCTATGGCAATCAGTTTTTTTGAATGTTTATTTGAACAAGATTTTTACAAAGCATTCATAAATAAGTATTATTTACAAAGCATTCATAAATAAGCATTATTAAATAAGTGAAATTTTTAGACATAACTCATTTAAGAGGTTCCATAAGTAGGAGGAAAGCACAAATGATTCAGCAATTCTTGTAGAAAGACTTTTAAATTAGCATAGTTATTAATACCCTTTGTAACTATGTTGTAAATGTAGAAGTTAAAAATTATGGTTGCTTAAATAAACAGTTAATAGGACTTAGTAGAAGGACTTAATAGGACTGAAATCCATAAATGCATCAGAAAGGATTTAAGAACTTACCACCGATAGTAAAAGCAGTAATTATGAAAGTAATCAAAATATTTTACTATAATAACACTAATATTTTACAATACTACACAAAAGTGATTACAATGTAGTTACTTAAATACATTGTAATCACTTTGATGTAAATCTTCCAGCACAAGTTGTGACGCTGTTGAAAATGCCTAAAAACTCAGATGTTACTATAACGTTAGGCTTGTAAATCCTCCAAGATATTTAATTTATTGGACTTATTTAAAATTTAATTATTTGCATTTAATACTTTACTTTTGATGTTTCTTTGCAGTTATCTTATTTTTACTTAGTTGTTATTTTTTATTTTTCTTTAACTGCATTTAGTTGCATTATATTTCATCATTACTGTTGATTTAGTTGGTGAGTATACGTATTTTAGGATAAAAGATAGTATTTTGAGATCTAAGCAATAATATAAACTTCGTGAAGTTAGTCTTTAACCATTGACAGACTGCCAATCCTCAAAAGTGCAAATATGTTTCTCTTGCCAATCTAGTGTCAAACTAGTAAATCAGCTAGTTTTGAACACTTGAAAGACTTCATGGGAGAGTTAAGTAATCTTGGGGGACATCCATAAAGTATGTATGCAGTAAAACCACTGGTTAAGGAACCCCCTCCCATTGTACACACCTGTATACTTTTTATGTCCCCCTTCTTCTCCTACTGCTTGCGTGAGTATTATTACAAAATCAACAATTTTACATTATATAAATATATAAATATATAAATATATATACAAAGTATATGTATATATATTTATATATTTATATATTTATATATATATATATATATATATATATATATATATATATATGTATATATATATATATATATATATATATATATATATATATATATATATATATAAATAAGATGCGATCAACCAAGTTATTTAAATATATATATATATATATATATATATATATATATATATATATATATATATATATATATATATATATATATATATATATATATATATATATATATATATATATATATATATATATATATATATTGGTACAATGATATGTTCTATTATGAGTCTGCGCTTTTTTTCCTAAGTTTTGGAAGATCATTATTTGTTAAACTTTGTTGTTATATAATTGACAGCACTGTCAATTATATAGTACCACTTAGTACTGAAAACTTTCCAGAACAAAATTTATTTATATTTACGTCATTACTAATATTTATATTATATATATATATTTTATATTTTATATGATTTATACTAATATGTATTTTTATATTTTAAAATAAAAGATTATTTGAACTTTTTGAATTTTTTGAACGAAGTTAAATTATATTATATCTTTTATAAATTTGTTGGGACTGTTTATTAGTGTTTTTTTAATACTAAGGTTGGCCCAGTTTTATGAGTGGCGTTAAACTTTTACTGTAAACTTATAAAAGCTGAACTAATTTTGCAACATTCTTTAATTTTTTTGTTAAAGTCTAAGATGTAATGTCAATGTCATTTTTTTTCTTGGTTTTCTAGGTTTATAGTTGCAATTTGAATTGCAAAGCAATGAAGCTTTTGTGATGGCAATAATAAACACTTATCAAAAAAAAAAAAAAAAAATTATATGACTTAGTATAAGACAAAAGTTTTGAAAAAGTAAAAATTATTTTTATTTTGGTAATTTACAATTTTTTTTTGGTAGCTAATATATTTGTTTATTATTTTTAGCTCGCACCATTGTTTTCATACGATAAATAAACCTAAATTTTATTTGGAAAAGTGGAAGAATACAATATTCAAAAAGTGATCTAATCTGTATATCTGTCAAAAACCCAATTGTAAAGTTAAAGCGATGCTATAGCCGAGCCCATATCTCTATCTCTCTGAATATATATCTGTCAAAGATCCATCTTCAAATATGTATATGGCTGTACCTGATTATTTTCTATCTATTATTTTTTCAAATAAAACTCTTAAGAATTATATTGGCTTTTTTTCTAAGCTTTATGTTATATAATATTGAATTTATATTTAAATATATACAATAGGACATCAATCAATTTCATCAAAAATGTTTCTTTATACAATATAATTTAACTTTACTAAATAAATAGAAAATAGTTAAAAATAGTTATAAAGTATTATTTATAAAAACATAATCATTTAAAAAAATAATACAATATTTTTTTATTAAAATATAATTAAATAAAATAATTATAGCGAAAATATTATGATTACAAGTTTTGCGTAAACTTCTCATATTTTGAAATTAAGTTTCGAGTTCAGAATGATATCAATGCGTGATTTCATTTTGATATTATGTTGATATCATAAACGTCTCATATCATGATATCGTACCATATCATATCAACGCCTCATATCATGATATCATAAATATTATAGTTTGATATCATTATGATATCAATATGATTTCAAGTTCCTTACTGGGTCCATTGATAAAGAAAACTATGCTCTTATCCAACTGTAGTATCTGGCATGCGCCAGGTGAGTTTTGATACTTTAAGTAGTAAAACAAAGAAAAGAAGATTGACGTCATTAGTTGCATCATTTTCATCCTAAAAACTATTTTTTGCATCAGGTTGTAGTTTGCGTCAAAATTGTAAAGAAAATGAAGCTAAAGCTGTTTTACAATTATCAGAATATATGAGTTTAGGTTCGAAAAATAATTTAAAATCAAAATTTTTGGATTATTATTTACACAAACAGGTTTTAGCTTTTGGTTCCTTTTTATATAGATTATGTAGTGGTTTCATGAAATATAAAATAGAGCCCTAGAATTGCATAAAAATATTTATTTTCAGTAATTGGGAATGTGCTAAATTTTTTTAAATGCATAAAATAATTTTTAATCTGACTGCCACATTAATATTAGTCAAGGTTATAACATTGATGCTTTGAGAAAAGTTACATAAGCTAGTAACTATGCAAAATGGACTTTTGTCATTTCAGGTGTCATTATCAATCGAATGAAAAAATCGATAGTACTGCAACATGCGTAGTATAAAAATGTGGTAATTACAGGAGTAATTACTCCCCTGTAAGTTACTCTCGTGTAATAATTTAATTGGATTAATCCAATAAAGTTATTACATTTTCCAGTATATATATATTAATAAAATGTGTTATAAGGTTAATAAATTATGTGGTTGCTAAGCAACTTAGGTGTCCGTTGCAACCCAAAACTAATGTCACCATTGAAACGGCAATCCTCAAATTAGTAAACAATGCAAAAATGGTTCTTAAATCTTTTTTGTATGACAAGTTATTTGTTTTGTCCAGTAAAAGTGAATTCTGGCCCACTGTGCATCGACTTATCTTTAAAAGGAATTAAACTTAAGTTTTAAACTAACTCATATAATTTATAATGGATATAATTTATATGCGTTAAACTATATGCGTTAATTGATATGATTTAGTTATGGCATATAAATTAACGCATTTAAACTAACGCATTTAAATTAACGCATTTAAATTAACGCATATAAATGAACGCACATAAATGAACGCATATAAATGAAAGCATATAAATGAACGCAAATAAATGAACGCATATAAATTAGCGCATACAAATTAATGCATATAACTTAACTTTTCGAGTAATTTTCCAATAAAAAAACTTTTTCTGCTGAATATTTACAGACAAGTTAGCTAATAATAAAAAAAGTTAAAATACGATAAATCGATAACTCTTAAAAATCGATAACTCTTAAAATCTAAAATTCTATTTAAAATTCTCTCTCATATCTCTAATATCGATAATTAATTCTTAAAAATAAAATTATGATAAATATATCTCTAAAAAATTTATCTTGATATATACTTTTAATGACTTTTTTAACTTAAAGCGTAATTTGCAATTAACTTAAAGCGTTTTGCAATTATTGCAAAATTGCAATTAACTTAAAGCGTAATTTGCAAATCTTCGAAAACGCAAAACAAAAAGTTAATTTATAATTTGGATATTTTCAATAAGTATGAAGTAAAAATTATGACTTCTATAAAAACTAATTTAAAAACAATTCATTAATATACCATGTACTTTTATTATGACTTCTCATCATCAGGGGCGCACAGAGGGTGGGAGACCCGGTTAGGTTTTCCCCCGGCTTCAGGTTTTTGCGTCATTAGATGACGCATAAAAATTATCAGTATGCCAAATAAAAAAAAGACAACATCCTATAAAGAAATGAAAATTGTTTACTTTGTTATTATATTTCAATTTTCGATTTTGTTTCAATTTAATATGATTAAATCGGTTACTGATTCCTTAGACCATTTTTACGGAAGATAATTCGACACATAGAGACCACGTATTTTTTCTTTTCTTCAAAAATCAGTGTTTACGTTTTATGATACGCCCTTTGAATAACTTTTAAATCATGTGAGGTTTAAAAAGCTATTCTTTCTTAGTTATTTTTTGTTTAATTTTTATTTTCGTATATTTAATAAATTGTTACAACTAGTATATAGTTTTATACCAGTCCTAGGTACACGTATCAACTTTTTTCTTCGTGTGTTTAATTGCTTGATCCGTGAACTGTCTTAAATACAGAATTTTTAAATTATTTTGTATATTCTAGTAATATTAGCTTCATTTTTCTTATTCTTTATATTTTGGTGGTGGTTGGGGTGGGGGTGGGGAGGGAACATCCAATAAATTTTTTAAAATATACCCCGGACATCATTGAAGCTACGACTTTAGGCTAATTTAAAGGACTGAGACAACTCTAAGCTCATTGCTTGAGATGTCGTGCTTAATGTACGAATAAGTCAACTTTTCTTTAATTCATGAAACACGAAACTTTTCTGTAAAATACTCTCAACAAAATCTTTCAATTAAGCTGTTTTTAATGCTAAGTTTGGCAATTAAATTATTATTGGACCTGTTGTTTGTGCAAAAAAACAATATTTAATTCAAGTGGAAACTTTCTAGATCATCAATGGTGATAAAAGTATAAACGATTTACATTCGCATTTAAAGATATAACGGAAATATAATAAAAAGACAATGCAAAAAGGCCATTATATCCATACAAACTAATAATTACAAAGAGAAAAAATAAAGAAATTTACTTGAGAAACAAAAATCAAATTTTATAAATAAGAGATAAAATAAACATTTAAACTTAATAAAAAAAAATTACAAAATAATTCTTAGAATTATTAGAAATTATTTGAAACTGAGCAAATATTTTTCTATAAGTCATATGTAATTAACTTCAATATTTCTATACTTCTTTTAATGACAAATTAAATGTTTTGTTTTTAACTAATTAAGAATTAATTGATAAATTCAAAATGCAGTAGTAGAGTAGTGGTAAAACACTCGGCTCATAATCAAGAAATTTAAGGTCTAAATCTACTATTTAAATTTTCTAAGGTATCACCGCTCAGGAAGCATTAATTCTTATATAATTAGTAGCGAACTATGTTTGAGGCGTAAATTATATCATATATAAATTATATATAATTTATGTCCCAAGTAAATTAAAATAACAAACTTAAAAAATCATCACCTAACTGGTAAAATATATCCTTCACGAAGGTTTGTGGTCTGCAAAGCAACTTTCCATTAGTTGAACTTGACCTCTTGCTAAATTTACCAGGCTTGGTTGGTCTTTTTGGTACTAATTTAAATTCTGCTGTTCCTTCTTCAGACCTCAGTGTTGATAAGTACTATCTTTTCCTTCTCCAAAACTCCAATTGTCACAAGATTGGCCCGGGGGTATACATACACATCAGTTTACCTATTTGTCAAGAAATTAGGTTTAAATTACCTGATCAATCCTTGACAAGCATTTGCTTGGCACTTCTTCATTTTATCACCCCTTTTTGTTTTTTTTTGTTCTCCTTTTTCCTAAGACTCTTTTAGATATCAATTCTAATCAAACTGACATTTTTCTCTCTGCCAATATTTTTTTTTTTTTTTGCGTTCTTTACTACTTGATTTAAAATACCAACGTTTAAGATACTAATATAAAAGAGAAAATTTACACTTGGAAAAGTTAACGATAAATATAAAGAGCGCGGTCACTCTAAGAAGACCTTAAGGTCTCAGAGAACCGCTGTTGAAACTTAGACATTTCTTTTGCCATAGTTTTAAGTTGCTTTGTTGAAGGTGCTCATGCAACTTTTGTCTGTGATTTTTAAATAAATTTCACTTTCTCAAAATCAAAATATATGGTCAAGTAATCTTCATTCAATGAATATTACTTGATATTTCAATTGAGTTTTTCTACTCCGTTTTCTATATTTACGACTAATTTCTTCATGTGTTGCATTTTTTTTCTTCTTCTTCTTTAAAGTATATTTACAAGGTCAACAATGAAGTATAAATAATTAGGATGTTACTTTTTTCGTTTTATAGTATTGATCTTTATTGTATAGATAAATAGTGATCAAATACTTGTAACGTAATTTCTTGTTCTTTCTTTGTCTGTAATAATGTTACTTCTTCCGTGATACATCTGTACAATGCTACTCTTCTGGTGTAAAGGTTTATGAATATGCACATACACATACAAACGCACACAATTAAAATATTATAATAATGAAAATGGCTAACAAATCAAACATAACAAATCTTTTAGAAATTTTTATCCAATTGACGCAACAAAAGAAATCTCAACGAAGAAATTGCCAGAAGAAAAGCATTTATCCAATTGAACACAAAAAAAGAATCGATTTGACTTACAAAAGTTTTGTTTAGATTTGATTTGGTATAAGATTTAAATTGTTTCAACTAGCGTGTTGGTAAGAAACAACATATTGCTTTTGCTAATGATGTTGTTGTTGTTTATATATTTTTTCATTGTTCATTGCGAGTATTGTGAAAATGATCGAGTGAGAAATTGTATAGAGAGCGTATAATGGTGTTAGATTAAAAGTTATATATATATATAACTATCTATATAAATATATATATATATATATATATATATATATATATATATATATATATATATATATATATATATACATATATACATATATACATATATACATATATATATATATATATATATATGTATACATATATACATATATACATATACACATATATACATATATATATATTTTTTTAAAATATATATATATATATATATATTTTTTTAATAAATTTCGAATTAAAAGTCATTTCGTGACACAGTGTGTAATATGAGCATGTTCAAATTACTCAGCGTTTTTCATTGAAATTACCTAGTTTAAGTCCTAAAATAGCAGTGGTTTTAATTGCTTTTTGAATAAAAAATAGACATAGTAAAAAAATATAATGTTTTAATAATACTAAATATTTTTCTGTAATTTAAATTTAAAAAGTTTGAATTTTTTTCGTTCAAAGGTTAATAAAATTGAAAAACTAACGAACTAGGGTAGAGCGGGGCATATCGGAACAGTGGGGCATAACAGGACAGTTATGCCCGAAACCTTATATCTCAGGTAAAATTTTTTTTGATAAAACATTTTAAATTATTATTCTTTATTATAGTGAAAAAAAATTTAACTTTAGAAATACCAAAAGGCATTAAAAGTACCAAAATGCATTAAAAGTAAATTCTTCAGTAGATTTGCGAAAAACAAAGTTTGCATATTTTCTTAAGCGATGACAGAAGATTTATCTTGAACTATTGCTAATTGGCTTTATTTATAAAAGTTTATATTTTTCAGACAGAATTTTTTATCCTCTTTTTAAATCTGGTTTTGAATGTTTGGAATGGAACTTTTTGAATAGTATTAATTTCAGTAAAATTACTTTTGTGAGGCATTTCGGGACAACAAGTTATTTATATAATTGACTATATTACTACCATTTCTGTTTACAGCTTGATAATTTTATTTTTAATCTAAAATATTTGTGTTCTTATTTAGAAAAGCAATATTAGTTACAAATTTAAAGAAATTCTTATTAAAATAACTTAACTTTGATTAATAATAGTGTTTAGTGTAAACAAAGAGATTATATAGTTTAGTTTATTTTATTTTAGTCATCAATAATTTAAAATATTTACAACAATCCGTAATAAATTTATAAACTTTTGAAAAATCATAAATGTTCGCAATTTTGAAATTACCAACGAAGATGTGCTGCATCAGGCACCTCTATACTAACAGTCTTAAGATATTCGTCTTAAAAGTATGGTACTTGTGTCGCAGATATTGTCACATCTGCGACACAAGTACCATACTTTTAGAACATAATAGAATACTAGAAACATATGCGAAGAGAGTTTATTTTCAGTTATCTTTTAAAGTTCTCTTTTAACTGATTTAAATGTTCATCAAGTCAATTTTTGAACATGTTCACTGAAGTCGCATCAGTTACTATTTGCAGGGTATTCCACTGCAAAACAACACGGTTCGTGAAGAATTTCTCTCTTGGCATGTAATTGAGTACTCTTTGCTGAGCAAGTATTTGATTATGACCACGCATAATATACTTTGACGACGAAGGACAATTGAATGGTACGTGAAAGTATATTTCATCGATTTCACGCATGAACTTAAACATCAGACTTAAATCACCTCTTATTCTTCTTTCTTGAAGTGTCGTAAAACCTAACATGACTCTTCGCTGCTCGGCGGTGCAATACTTAATCTCAGAAAGGGTTTTTGTAGCACGGTTTTGAACTTTTTCTAACGCTTCTATGTCTGCCCGTTGGTACGATGACCACGCTTAGATAGCGTACTCTAGGTGAGGACAAAAATATGTGGTATACAGTTCTTTCCACAGTGAAAAACTACGGCTGCGAAAAGTTTTTTTCAGCCTCCCAAAGGAGGAGTTAACATTCATCACAGCTGCTGAAACTTGGGCATTAAGTTTAAATGAATAACTTCGTTTATAATTAAGCTTATTAATAATTAAGTTTAAATGAATAACTTTCTAAATGAATAACTTCGATTGCAAGTGGCAGGCCGTCTGGTCCTGCCATGAAATAATCTCGTTGTTTTTCCTCGGCCAGTATGTATGACTTTACACTTTTCAGTATTAAATGTCATGAGCCAGCAATGTGACCATTCAATAGCTTTGTTTAGTAAGTCTGCTTGCAGACTCTCCACGTACCGGTCAGATTTTATGACGCCAATGATTTTGCTGTCATCAGCGTAGAGTTTGATCTGATATTTCAATTTGTCTGGAAGATCATTAATGTATTGAACAAACAATAATAAACACAAGACCAAACCTTGCGATACGCCTCTAATAACGTTTTTCCAATCTGAAGAACGCTCTCCAATTACGACTCTCTCCTGCTTTCCTGAGAACCATGCTTTAACCCATGCGTGAAGCTCCTTTTTGATTCCGTAGTTTTGAACTTTGTGGAGAAGCCAAATGTGTGGAACTCTGTTGAAGGCTTTTGCCAAATCCGTGAAGATTACGTCTGTAGCGTATCCCTGGTACATCGGTTCTGTTAAAAGATCAAGTGTTTCCAGAAGGTTTGTCAAGCACAACTTTTTGTAAACAAAACCGTGTTGGTTTTTAATAAGACCGTTTATAATACAATGATTTAAAACCTCGTCTCAAACAAAACGCCCCATAAATTTACAAAGAATACTAGTAAGTGATACTGGTCTGTAATTAGGTGCTTTTAGCTTGGAGCGCTTCTTGATATCGGTGTTATGTTTAAGCACTTCCAGTCGCCTGGCATCTCACCTTTAGAAAGTAAAGTCTGAAAAATAAGGGCAAGTGAAATGGAAAACACTGCTGCACACAATTTGAGTAGTCTTGGGCGGACGCCGTCGATGCCCACCGTCTTGTTTCTATCAAGGTTCTCAAGTCTTTTCTGTATTTCATCACGTGCAACAAACTGCGTCGTACATGTCACTTCCTTCCTTAGTTTGAAATCTGGCGTCGGACCTTTTGACTCGATTACAAAAATTGATTGAAAGTAGTCATTTAAAATTCGATATATTTCCTCCTCATCAACTGTGCTTTCACCTGTACTGTCCTCTAAAACTCGTATTTGGTGTTTAACTTTATGCATTTTGTTAATATAGGCGTAAATCAATTTGGGGTTATTCTTTGAAGCTTGAACTATTGTTAATTTGCACTTTGATCTAGCACTTTTTTTTTAACTTCTTTCGCAACCTGTTTGCATAATTCGTTATACTTTTAACGAAGGATTTTGTGTGTAAAGCGCCCAGCAGCTCTGTACTTTGCCCACAGAGTTCTTTTTTATTTATTGCCTCTTTAACTGTCTGTGTTATCCATGGGTTGGCAAATTCGATAGAAGAAGTGTTCGTAGTTGGTATATAAAACTTACAAGCGTATTCTCTCTTTTGACAAAACATATGGTATCATTCGTTCGTTGAGAGGCCACTAAATTAAAGTTTTTCAGTCAAGCAATTTTATGTATTTTGATATTTCCTTGTTCTCTGCTTTATTCCATTAAGTCTTCCGAACTGCGCGTTGTTGGGTATAATGTAGGAAATAGGAAAGGAAATTAAAAGATTCGGAATACAGGAGAACATTTGTGTTGTTGTTACAAATAGGTCACGCTAACTTTTAACTTAAATTTTACGGTTTGAGCAATACCTCAAACGTTTTTTTGTAAATATAGGGTGAAAAATGCATATTTTGCTATTGTGATGGATCAATGAATGAAAAAGAAGTTCTGGAGTGTATTTAAATCCTTAGGAGATTTAAAAAATCTCCTAAGGATTTAAATACTGGAATCTATCTGGAATGTATTTAAATCCTTAGGAGATTTAAAAAAGGTAATCCATTGTTTTTTAAATTGCTTTTAAAACTTTTTAGAACGTTTTTAATTTAATTAATAATTTTATAAAATAATGATTATTTTTAAAATTTTTGTATAATTTCACTTTTTTTTGAGATCCAACATAATATACTTTTAAAGAATTTTTTTTATCGTTGAAAAGAGGCATGGATTACCTTCGCGAAGTCCGCGAAGTTAATCCATGCCTCTTTTCAACGTTCGTGGTCTTAAAAATGCCCGAAATTAGGCTGTGTGTTTTTCCTTGTGCTGTAGCATCCAATGGCGTTTCCTCTTTGATGTCGTCAATACAATCCGGTTCGTCACTGATGATTAGTTCTAGAGCACTTTTTGATTATCCGCAAGATATGCCTAAAAAGCTGTATTGCTAGGCCAGTTTTTGGAAACAGATCTACTGTGGCTACTCCTCTACCTACGTCTGTTTGTTCGTAATTTGTGTGTGCAAAATTAAAATTACCGTAAATTAGCATCGTTGCGCATCCAATAATGTTCAATACCGCCTTCGATTTAGCTAGTGACGCTATTGTCTCAAGAAGCTATAGATTATGAGCCCAAAAACGTAGGTATCCGTCATAAGGAGCTGATGATGTGTTTATAACATTGAGCTTAGGTTGATAGGCTTTATGCAACAAGCGTTGCGGTTGCGTTTGTTGAGATGGTATTGGTGGCGCTGGTGGCGGTGTTGGTAATCTTGATGGCCGTTTTGACTGTTGTGTTAGTAGCAATTGCGCCGGTAATGCTGGTGATAGCGTTTTTCGAGATTGTATTGGTGAGGCTGGAAGCGTTTGCAGTAGTGGATTTTGAGGCGTTGGTATTTGTGGACCAATTGATTTTTTTTACAATTTTGTTTCGTTGTTCAAAAATAGCAAAGTTGTTTTTTTTTGTTCGGCCGATTTGATGACGTCAATGCATCGTACTGAATCGGACAGTCGATGGACGATGAAAAGAAAAGGGTTTGTCAAAAAGATTAACTGCCTCTAATTCACTGTTATTCTTGTTTCTCTCCTTGTTGAGTTTTGTAAACTCAAGTTGCTGCGTGGGAATTCTATCCTCGCGTATATATATCCATTTAAATTCTTTGGCTTTGTGCTGGCTTCCTGTTTTTAGCACCAGGATTCGCTCGGCTGGGCTAGAAAGACAGACACAAAGAAGACTAGGTGAATAATTGTAGCTATTTTTACCTTTTTTTAGACAACATGCTGATTTAATTGTAATCCCGGTGATTCGGATTGCTTTGAAAACCTCCTAAACTTTTGTTTAATCAGCTTTTTCCGATTCAAGGACGCCGACTAAAACGACGTTACTCTCTCTCGCTTTTGAAAAGTTTATTACACACGCGGAATTTTATTTTAATTGTTATTACTTTTTTGTGGTGTATGGGTGTAAGGGCGTGTAGTTTCTATGGGTATGTTACTTTTTTGAGAGTTTAATGTTTGAACATGTTTAAACGATAGATAGCTTTCATCTTTTATCGCTTTTAAAACTTTACAATTTACGAATAAATGTTGCTTTTAACTGTCCCATTTTGCCCCACCCACTTGTCCCAACCACCCCACCACCCACTTGCAAAATGTAAAAATTTTGCTAGTCTAGAGTTTTGTAACTTTGGTTGTCGTAGCTTATTTTTAGAAAATTTTTTTTTTTTTTTCATTTCTTATGTCAATTTTACGAAATTTATAAAAAACAGTGTTAACTATGATTATTTTATTTTCTTAAATTATAGTTTCTTAAATTGTCCCTACATGCCCGGCTCTACCCTAATTTTTTTCTTTTTTTGTTGTTGCGAAAAACAGTAGTATTGTTTCAACAATACTACTGTTTGTTACAATACTGTGGCTTAAAATTCGATCTTTTAATCATAAGTTTTGTTAATAACAAATGATTATATTTCAAAATCTAGTTCTAATTGTCAGCTTGGTATAACTTTACTTAATTAATGTTATTTTTTGAGCTAATTTAAAGTGCTCATTTTACCCAGTGGTCTGGGTAATATGAGTACTTTTGAAACTTTTTTAAGACCTGTAATTTTAAGAAAAAATTACGGTTGCCCAAATTGGGGGCACCATGATACACTTTTGGTTTTTGTTTCGTAACAAATTTTTTAATACGCCTTTTTTTTAAGCCATTGGTTTAATTTGTAGAATGAATTTATATCCACAAAAAAAATTCTATAAATTACCAAAATACCACAGGTTAAACTTGTGAGACTAGTTAAAGTAAAATTAGAAATTTGTTTCAAGGTATATTTTGATATGAATGGCGTATTTTGATACACACTACGAGCATCATTAAAAAAGTAAATAAAAATATAAAACATAGAGAAAAAGCAAATTTTTATTTGAATTATAAATAAATTAATATTTATAACCCAAATAATGCATCAAATGGTCCAAATCACAACTCAGAAGACCAGATAGCTTATCGTTTTAAGTGTCATTCTTAAGCGTCAATAAATAATGGCTTTGTATCAAAACGGGATATCCTTGTATTACATTTACATAAATCTTTTTAAAATTAATTATAAATATTAAAAGAAATGATTTTTAGAATTGTTTATGACACAATGGAGTACTATTCTACAGTTTTAGGGCCCCCCACAAATGCTGTATCAACCCCATACTTGCTAATGTAAAACATTCGCTTTATTTTTAATATCATCTTATTTTTTTAATGATTTTGTTTAATGAAGTAAAAAGCTTATGGATTGTAGTTTACAAAATAATGTTACTTATCAATAGACGTATTGAATAAGACACTTTAAAACTTATGAGCTTTAAAAACTAATTAATTACGTCGTCATCAAAAAAACGCAAACTTCGACCCCATGCAGGCCTAATGATGTCAAATAATATAATTTTTTTTTCAAAACATAGTTCTAGTAGTAACTGTTTAACTATATGAAAGTGGTTGTCACAACTCTTAAGATGCCTCCACAATTACAGTGTTTCATGGTGCCCCATGTGTCATGGTGCCCCATGTGTCATGGTGCCCCATGTGTCATGGTGCCCCATGTGTCATGGTGCCCCATGTGTCATGGTGCCTCATGTGTCATGGTGCCCACTCTCCCCTATCTAAGTGGGTCATGTGTAGGGATCCCTAAAAATTGTTTATTTGGAACAATTTTGGATCTAGCATAATTATTTTTGAAAGTGTTCTAATTTTTGCTTAAGGTTTTCATATTACCCTACCTAACATATTTATTCTTTTGAAACTTGTAATATTTACTCCATATAGACAAAGTAACAACATGGAAATACTAACGATACTCTATGTTGTTTCCATGGTGACTTAAGTTTAAAGATATTTCTTAGAAGAATTTAGAAGTTGCAAAAAATAAAAAGTTTTTCCCTCTATTTGTGCCTTTCTGGTTCTGGTTCAAGACGCCGGCTCTAGCTCAATAAGCGACATTCCTTGAACATTTTGGCCTTGGCCTTGAATATTTTAGCCTTGGCTTTCCTCCTTTTCTTAATAATATCAGAACTTTCTTTAGTGTTTGCATTTTAAAAATTGTACTACAGTTGATTTTATTTACAAGAGTTTTTTTTGTTTACATGAAAGGTTTAGAACTTAATTTTGTTTTTGTCACGGTTTAAAATGGCATTTTTGACAAGCCATTTTTAAACAACAACCAGTGACATGATTGCAATCATGGATGTACATTTATGGATGTATTAAATTCCCGTTAGCCAATATTGGTTGACGTGGTTTTAATACATCTATATAATAGGCCATATGATTTGGTACATAAATGTTGTTCTTGACGTGTTTCCAATTACCATTACAGTACGACTTCTAATAAGATTAGTTTTCATTTTATTTTTAATTAATTTTGCTTGATTTTCTTAATACCCTTATTTAGTTTTAATTTTCTTAAAATCTTAAAAAATTGTAATTAAAAATTAACTAGTTTACTTTTCCCAAATTGTAAGGGGAAAAGCAAACGTTTTTTTTTTTTTTTTTTTCATAAAAATCAATTTTTTTAAAGATTTTCAAAATATTTTTTCTTAATTTTTATATATTTATATAATGTAAAAAAAATCTCTATGAAACAAAATAAAAAAAAATTAAAATAAAATATTTTTCATAATTATTAATATATTATGATATATTATATATATTAAATAATATATATATATATATATATATATATATATATATATATATATATATATATATATATATATATATATATATATATATATATTAGGGTGGAGTGAATTTTAGTTTTTTTTACAATTCGAATTTCAAAAATAACAATTATTAAAAAAAAAAAATTGTTATTTTATAGTTTATTGCAAAAAAAATGACCTTTTAAACTAAAAATGAAAAAAGTTTATTTTTTTTAATTATAATTTCAAAAAAATCTTAATCAATAATTTTTTTTTAAAAAAATTGTTAATTTTAAAATTTTTATAAAATTTTGCTTCTTTTGAGACCCAACATGTCATACTTTTGAAAAAATTTTTTTTACATAATATTAGGGACCCATTAAAATTTTAAAGGTCTTGAGGAACCTCAAGATAATTTCCTAGATCATTGATATTTTTCCAGAGTATTTCTGAAATGAATAGACAACTTTTGCACACCCAGGCTAAACGAATTGTAAAAAAAACTAAAATTCACTCCACCCTAATATATATATATATATATATATATATATATATATATATATATATATATATATATATATATATATATATATATATATATATATATATATATATATATATATATATATATAATATTATATATTTATAAACTTTTGAATTTAATTTAGAGAGATTCCGTAGAACAAAAATATACTTACTAAAATTAGCTCTGCACGGCAAGTTAATTTACGGACTCTAATATCGCTTTTAAAATATCAAAAACTATGTAGACCTAACTTAGCTCATAAAAAGTATCATTATTTTTACAAAATATATTTTTTCAGCTAAAACCTTGTGAAAACTATTTTTAATATCAAGTGACAAATAAATAATACTTTTTATAACATTTAAACTTTTATAAAAAATATATTTTTTTAATCAAGTATTAAAAAATACATTAAAAAAAAAGTATCTAGTATTTAGTTAAAGCATTACCAGAATTGTCAATAGAGAAGAAAAAAACTGTGAATTTTGATGGGACACAAATCTGACACCTTATAATGATAAAGAATAAATTAAAACAATGGATACAAAAAAGAATACTGCATGTTGCTTTGTGCTTTTACATCGTTGTTGCTTGTAGGTGTTGCATAAGACTTGGAAATAAAAATGATAAAAATTAAAAAAAATTAAAAGTCTTTTGTGATCTTGGATGTAAAATGAGTAAAAAACCTTAATATATAAATAGTCACCTTGAGTAGTACTTTGGTACAAAAAGTACTCAAGCGTTACCAAAAGTTTTCCTTCTGATAACGCTCGATTAGTACTTTTGGTAACTATGGTTACCAAAAGTACTAATCAATAAGGGAGACCGGGGCTAGTTGGCTCGGTTTTTACTCTATGAGCTCTGTAGCCCTAATAGTATATTTTTTTGAAATTATTAAAGTGTGGACTTAAAGAGTATGAACTTGGGTAACTTATAAAATTTGCATTCATTTACAAAAAAAAATATTTTGGTCTTTCCAGGCCCTCAAAAAAAAAAAAAAAAAAAAATTGCGCCAACTTACCCCACCACGGGGTAAGTTGGCGCAAACTATAAAAATGATTATTAATGTACTATTAAGTGCAAAATTAATGGAAATTTTATTACTACTAATTTTGGCAACAATTTTATCCAAAAATTTAATATTACTTTAAGATGGTACCGAATATTAGTCCGTATAACAGCCAATACATTAGCCCACTTTTTATCTGTAAAAAAAACCTAAAAAAATTTTTTTTTTAATTTTTTTGTAAGAATAAATTTTTTCAATAAAGTTAAAAATTAAAAAAATAAAAATTTTATTTTATAAAAGTATATATTTTATTCTATAGTAAATGCTATGAGCCAACTTACCCCGTGAAAATTTTGTCAACTTACCCCGAAAGCCTTTTTTTCAATAAACAGTCTATAGATCCTAAAAAACGGCAACTTTGAAAAAAAGTCTGACTGGATATAGTAAACCAATTGTAACTGGAACTTTTACGATAATTTTTTTTTCAAACGACAAATTATCTCTTTGTAAAATAAAAAAAGTTACGTTTTTGTCCAAAAAACACATAAATTTTAATATCTCCGATGCGCATGCGCGAATCCTGACAATACTATAGTGAATGATGAAATGGTCAATTAGGAAGGTTCAGTGTAATTTTTGTCACTTTCTGACTTTGGGGTACATTTCAGATATTCAATTGGGGTATAGAGTGTCATTTCGTTTACAAATCTTAAAACTTTGGTATAGTTGGATATATTAAATCCACAATCTTCATAACTATGTCTGATAAATAATCAATAAACAAGTAGAGTTCAACAAACAAGAGAATAGACCTTTTCGTAATTGAGCGGCAATTATGAATCACGTGACCTAATGTTTTTCTCGGGAGGGCAAAATTATAAACAAACTTGGCAAAACGCTTTATCTTTTTATTGTTTGTTTAAATATCTAAAAATAGTTTATCTGGAAATATATAATTGAAAATTGTATTTTACCATGCCACTTGAAAAATACGAAGATTTTTTAAATTTATCTGTTAAACAGCTTGTTAGTTTTTTAACTGTTCGTGGGCTAAGTACTACTGGACGCAAAGTCGAGCTTGTTGCTAGAGCATTTTCTGCAATGGAATTAAATATAGATGTTATAGAGACAGCAGAAGAACAGGAAAAAAAACTTAAGCAATCTTATACGGACAAGCTAAAAGCTTTAGATCTAATTGACCCAAACTCTGTTCCAATGGAAAATAGAAAAGACTTAGTATCTGCGTGGCCTAGTATAACAATGGGAAATATTTTTTCATATATTCTTAATAAAAAATATTTTGATTCGGAATATATTGGCAAATATAAGGACCAAAAAGCATTTTAATTTTTCGATAGTGGTTTTGTAGGCCCAATAATGCACTTCAGGTTTAAAAAAGATGTTTTATTCGCATATTCTGAAATGTGTGGTTCGCAAAAAATTCACAAAAAAAGAAAGCTTTGCACCAAGCAGAAAGAATATCATTATTACAAAAAAAAAAGAAAGCTTTTTTTTTGTAATAATGATATTCTTTCTGCTTGGTGTTCGTGTATGGCTGGAGCTTTTGAAGTTTGTAATCATGTCATTGCCACCCTTTATAAAATAGAATATGCTAATAACAAAGGTTGGAGTAATCCAACATGCACAGAACAAGCTTGTGTCTGGAATAAGTCTTCTAGAAAAGATATAAAATCGTGCTTAATAACTGACCTAGTTGTTAGAAAAAAAATTGCAAATAATGAAAAAAATGATAATAATAAGGAAAACACTAGGATGAAAGCATTGCAAGAGTTCGATCCAAGAATCGAAAGCCATCGTGAATTTAATGAACATTCATTTGAAATTTTTTTAAACAACATTCATATATCTGAGCCTTCTGCTGTAATATTTAAATCAAAAATTAAAAAATCTGATGAAAATATTGTAAGTAATCCTGATCTTGAAAAGCTATCATTTGAAATACTTTTAGACCATCCTAACGCCGATGAGTCAACATTAGGCAAAATATTATTAGAAAAAGTGGTTTTAACACATGAAACAATTAAAAACGTGGAATATAACACAAGAGATCAAGCTAAAAGCAATACCTGGTTTCAAATGAGAAAGGGGAGGATAACTGCATCCAAACATCACAGAATATATACCAAAGTTAATACTCTTTCTAGAAATACAAGTTCTAAGAAGCCTAAAACAACTCCTCTTGTTGCTGAGATTTTATACCCTCATAAAAAAACATTCGTTTTTTTATGAGGGTATAAAAAACTGCTTCTATCAAATGGGGAATTGATCATGAGCAAGGTGCTATAAAAAATTTTATGCAGAGCATGTATCAAATCACACTGATTTAAAAATTGAAAAAAGTGGTCTCTTTATTTTGTATGACAGACCTTACATTGCTTGCTCCCCAGATGGATTTATGGTATGCAAATGTCATGGTAGAATGTGTTTAGAAGTTAAATGTCCTTTTAAAATTTTTAATAAAACAATCAAAGAAGGAGCTAGTGAATGTAATTTCTTTACAATAAAAAATGATCAAATAACATTAAATAAGTGTCATAAATATTACACACAGATTAATTCCCAAATGGCAATTACAAATTGCAAGTCAGCATATTTTATTGTTTGGACGCTTAAGGACTTATATGTTGAAGTAATCGAATTTGATCAAGAGCTCTGGGATACGGTGAAAATAAATTTAGATTTTTTTTTCAAAACATATGTTTCTCCAGCATTATTACTAATAAAACCTATAACATTCTGTGGAAAATGCGATAAACTTATACTCGAAGATCGAGAAATCAATGTTAAAGAATTTAATGAATTTAGCAGTATTCAATGTGAAGTATGTTGCGCTTGGTTTCACTGTTCATGTCAAAATTTAAAAAAAGAAGACTATGAGTTAATAGCAGATCTAGACTGGGTTTGTTGCATGTGCTCAATGTCTAGTTTATGTTTAGCTTAAATCTTCAATGGATATTTTATTAGGAGTTGTAGATAAATATGTTGTTTTTATCTACATTTTTTTAAATTCTTTCTGCATTTTCAAAAGATTTTCAAAAAAAATTTTTGTCGGGGCTGGTTTGGTTTAAAAAAAAACACTAATTTTTTACACATCTTTCAAACCCTAGTTGATATAAACTCATGTTATAATAATAACCTAAAGTTTGGACAGTGGAACATTATATTATACAATAAAAAAAACTATTTAGTGAACTAAATTTGTTTAATGAACTATTTAGAAACTAATGGTTTTCTCAAGTTTGGTATAGCAGCACATACGCGTAGTATATTATTCATGATAGGTAGGTATAGTAATGGCTGTGTTATTTTTAAAATACGGAAATGTTTTATCCTTTTTATTGCTTGCTCCACATAAATACGTACATTAGCAATGTTTGATGTTTCTCGAACTTCTTCTTTTGACATTTGAATTCCTTTAACAGCACTTGGAGGTATACAAAGAGTACACTGTTTATATGCAAGGTCTGTCCTTATTTTAAAGCCACGATCTGCCATAACTTGGTCATAGGGCTCAAGTATATCAAGAAAACCACTATTTCTGACAATAAAAATGTCAGAGGCACGTCCACCATAAAGGGGAGACAGCCATGAAATGGCTCCATTCGGAATTATTGCTATTAAAAATTTGACTGTTGGATGATGTTTATAGTCACTCCACATACAAGCTTGAACATCAAGAGTACTTGATGTTTCAAAAAATATTTCAGAACAATCTATAATTGTTCTCACTTTTGGATATAATCGCTTAAAACAGTTTGGCATAGTTGCTCGAATTATATTCCGGTTAGGCCACAAGATTAGGCTGTCCAACTCTTTAGATAACAATATTACCCATGTAATAATAATTTGGGAAACTGTTCCAGCTGATATACAAAAGCGGAAAGCTAAATCTTCAATTAAAAGACCCAAACGTAATCTCATCATAACTAAAAGAAATTCCTGTTCCAGTGAGATTTTTCTTTTAGATCCGCTTTTTCTCATAGGAAATAAGTTTTCGCTAATAGTATAATCTTCTGATAAGTGTAGCTGCTCGACGGATTCAGCACTGGACATGATTTTTCGTAATCATTTGTTCTCTTATTTCCATCCCAGTATTTCATAACTGCTGCTTTGTGCTTGACATAATTGAAAACACTTTGAAACATTTTTGCATTTTGTAAACCTGTAAAAGTCGATACATCTGAGTCCCTAGTAATATGACAAAACTGTAAAGCAGTATATGTTGATAATAGAGTAGGCTCTATATTGTTTTTAACACTGTAGCCTGCTTTATTCTTAGACAAAATTGGATTTACAGTGTCTTTTTCTTTGGGAGAAGCGGGTGGGTGTAATAATTCTTTGGGAGAGTCGGAGATGTGTAATAATTCTGCTGCAACAGCATCGCCACTAACATATGGAGTTATTTCAAACGATATTAAGCTTTCTTCGTCTGAAGAAACAATCATAAGATCTGACAACTCTTCAGCTGTAAGTGTATCCGAGTTAGAGTTAATAGATTCAATCATTTTTGACGAAACAGGTTTTACAATAGATGTTGTTCTGATTTTTGGAGGAGGTCTTGATTGTTTTTTTCCGGAGTACATTGAACATTCATTGTGTATATCAAAAAGAGTGTTGGGTTAGGATTTTCATAAGTGGGCATGCCATCGACAAAATGATTAGAGCAGATTTTAAAATGTTTAGGTATAACAAAGTGTTTTCGCCCTTTAGAAACTGCATGAATCCATGATTTTCTTGTTTTTCCATCAACAGGCAATTTGTCGAAACATAATTTTCCAGATTTAACGTTACTATGTATTTCGTAACGCTCTGGATAACGTTTATCGTTATTGCAAATACCAACTACACAGCGATCATTAACCATAATGTTTTTTTAACTGAGATAGTAAACAGTAAAAACTTAGTAATGAACACAACATGATAATAAATATTCAAACAAAAAGGTTAAAACTTAATTAAAAGTTAAGAGAATAGCCAAAGTTATATTATACAGAATTATTTTTAAACAATAAGAAAGCAAATAAATTCTTTGCAAAAACTCACTGCTTTAATAAGAATAATTTTTTGGTTTGTATCTTTTTCTATTTTATTGAGGTAAAAGTATAAATAAAACATTCTTTACTAAATTTTTTTCGACTTTTATTTTATTTGTGTTTATTTTTGTAAACGTATATCATTTTTAAAATTACACACCTGATGTATTTTTTCTTATTTGTTATTTATTTGTTATTTACCTGATGTATTATTTCATATCTTTTTCTTATATGTTTATTATTGGTTTAAACTAAATTTAAATTTATATACAGATTTTAAATTTCGTAAAAAAATATTGTAAATTACAAAAGTTATGACCATGCAAGTTTTCCGACCTCCCCAAAATGAGGGGGATGAATACTTGAGTTTGGAGTTTGCACAATGTGTGAAAGTGTCTTATCTGAAACATTAGAAAATCCTTCCCGTGCCCATGCGAACATCCACCACTATATATATGTATAAATTACCATACGATTATTAGAGTTAAAAACGTATTATTAGAGTTAAAAATAAACGGCAAATTTCATGGAAATTAAATTATAAAATATATTTTTATTTTAATTTTCTTAAATTTTTAGTTATGGAAACGTGAAATGAAAAAATCTAGTTGCTCATTTAATAAAAATAAAAGACACATGAGGTCACTGAAAGTGACCTCAGAGACAATCATGTATTTCGTGATTAAGTTTCATGAGACAATGATTGTCTCTGAGGTCACTGAAAATGACCTCAGAGACAATTATGTTGGTGAGATTTTAATGTAAACCAAAAAGATTATTTAATCAAGAATAGGTTTTTTTTCTTTATCTAGTTTACTCATTAGTTTGTATATAAACTCGTTAACTTCTGCAATCAATTATACCTCTCAGAAAACACTATATCTTCCGTACTCTTGATTTCATCGTAAAGTCTTATGCGTGCTGTTGGACATCTTTTATAGTAAACATATCTGTCTGCGTCGGCCAAGAACAAAATTTTTTTTTTTTTTGCCTTTAAGTTTTGCCGTATAAATACATAAATGCAATTAATATATCAGTATAAATACAAACGGCCAAGGTAAGGAAAAAACACAATTTAAGAACTGATTCCGTCATATGTAATAGTTACATATGATAGCAAAATACATAAAAGAAGACTTTCTTATTGAGATGAGTGGACAAAAAATTTCAAGGGAATAAATAAAGAGAAAAAGAAAAATTAAAAATCTATAAAAATATCGAAAATTTTAAACACTTTTATTTAATTGATCCATCCTTAAATATAGCAAGCAATGTTTATTAAATTTGATTTAAAATAATGAAATAATTCGTAAAAAAAAAAAAAAAAAAAGCATTTTCCTAAATTTTGCTTTGGATTTGCTAAAAGTTTCAAGAGATTTAAGTTTGTTTTCTAATAGGTTTTGAAAACTCAGTTGAGGCAAGAAACTTTTGGTTTGAATATAAGTGTTGTCTGAGTATCTAGTTAAGTATCTGTATTTATTTATTATGAATAACAAATTAAAAATGTTAAGTGTTATTTTTGTATTAACTTTGAACATAGAAATTAAAATATGATAAATGTTAAGTTGGCAGATATTCGGTATATTCAGCTTTACAAATAGTTATTTGGAGTCTGTAAAACTATTTACTATTTATGCGATACTATTTTTTGAAAAAACTTTCATTCTTGAAATACCAAAATAAAGCTCCGTGGAGAACAACTTGAAAAAAAAAGCGCTTTTCTAAATAAAAAGCCGCATATCATCTTGAGCGTCTAAAAACATATCATCTTAAGCAACTTCACTAAGTACTATCATAATTTAAACAGCATGACAACAGCTTATGTATCATCTCATATAAACCTTGGAATTTGCAGTAGATGAGCATAAAATATTAAGGATGTAATAAATATTTGATGATCTTGTTTCGTTCTGACGTAATTACAAAATATTGAATAATAAAAAATTATAACGGGGATGGTAAATTTTTTTAACAACGAAACAATCAGAGAATATTAACTATGCAACCATGAAATTAAAATAAATAACACCGTCGAACTTGTATGAATATCCTTAACCAAAAAATTTCGCCAAAAAATCAGTAGTCTACCAGTAAAAGAGGTTATACCATCAGAGGAACGTGTGTATCTTACGCAACCTTCCCCTTTGTGTGTATGTAGGTACGTATGTATGAATAAATATAAAGTTGGATGAATGTATGGGTGGATGAATGGATAAATGAATGGATAGATGTACGGATGATATTCTACCCAGCAAACATTAAGTAGTTGGACCGACAACGGACCGCTGTTAGCACTTATGCCGCGCCGACGTCGGCAGCCCGCAGTGTTGCCACGTTGGCTTGCACATCGTATTTACATCGGACCGTAAGCAGCAAGCAGCTTTAGGTGGTTAACAAGTGGCGGCAAAACGCTAAATTTTTAACAGCGGTCCGTTGGCGGCAAGCGAATGTTGGAGCGACAGCGTTTCGATATAGGACCTTCTGTAATTCGCGCTTCAATTTCGAGGCACGAACCTTCCTAATATTATTTTTGTACTTTTCTTTGAATTTAGACACTTATCTTTAGCGAAATTGTTTATTATTTTTATTACATGACCTCATCCAAAACAATGCATAGATGACACATTTTAAACTTTTTCGAATTTATTAAATAACATTACTAGCTCAAACACTTATGGTAAATCAATTAGCCTACGCCGTGGCGATTTAACCTAATACCCGGTTAACAATAATGAATAAAGAACAATCTAAAATTATAATAAAAATTAATTCAAGATTGAGATTTACAAATACAATTTACATGTTACAATAATAATAAAATTATTTTCTAAAACATGTATAATCTCGATAAATTAATGTTTAAATTGCGTTTGGCGACTCTATTTTAAAAATCTTTTCAATATAAAAAGAAACATTCACACTTTATTCGATACTACATACAGTAAAAAAACAATAACGTTGAACGAAATTCGCTTCACGTAGCAGTCTGCAGACTTTTAATGTAGCCCTGAAACAAGACACTGATATATTATTCAAAATATAGAAATCAACCAGTTAAGAGATACTGGAATAAACATAATAAACTAACCTTTTTAGTATTTAAAGACATTTTGAAGGGCTTATATCAAATAGCCAGTTGATAGCAATTAACTCCACGGCATGAGTGTATCTATATCCTTAGATTTTCTCATCTGCTTTAGAAGTTGAACACTAAACAATTTCTTTCTATTTCAAAAATTTAAGCAAATTTTAAATGGTTGATATGATCAAACAGTAGACTTACTTTCCAGAACTTGAATTATGCTGTATTTTTTAATCATTACTACTAACAAAAAACTGATTTCTACATACAAACATACATACATAAAATTGCTACCTTATAAAAAAAAAAAAATGAATGTAAAAGAAGAATTATGGTTTCTTAAACAGGTATCTATGACTATTACAAAACTTTAGAATAGAGTGCAGTTGCTTGAGAATAGAGTGCAGCTGCTTGAGACAACATCAACAGCAAACTCAACAAAAAAGCTTCAAAACACTGAAACACATCATTCATCATATATTCAACATTCTGATCAATATTTATTAAACTAAATACTTTTACACAAAAAATTGCAGAAAAAAAAAGATTTTCTTTGAATAAATATTTTGTCTGTATTTTTTAAAACTTAAAAAAAATTATTATACTATAAAAAAATAGATATTTCAATGTTTATTTTATTATTATTATTTTTTTTTGCTAATCCTTTTATTTAATTATAAAATTGCAAAAATTACAGACTTATAATTTGAATAATAGCAACA
This sequence comes from Hydra vulgaris, assembly GCF_038396675.1. Lineage (NCBI taxonomy): Eukaryota > Metazoa > Cnidaria > Hydrozoa > Anthoathecata > Hydridae > Hydra > Hydra vulgaris. The sequence goes on along the minus strand of NC_088921.1, from coordinate 5,903,154 downwards.
AATGCAAAACGCAACAATAATAAAAATAATTAGCTATAACGCCACAAAAAAAAAAGCAGGACAATATAAAAAATACACATATGAACAGGTAAATATATACGATGCACAAAATTACACGACAGGATAAACAATACATAGAAATACACAACAATATAAAAAATATTTAAAATACACAGGACAATATAAAGAATGCAAACAACATAAATTAATAAAACTTAAAAGCTGTTCTTTTTGTTTTCTTTTAATAACTTATTTAAGTTTTTCATTTTCAAATATATCAAGAACATTTTTTCTTTCAACTTTGTTGTTAGTTGTCCTGTTTATTTAATGTTTTTCTTCAATTTTTATTATTCAATATATTCATTGTTTTCACTTAATTAGTTTTTTTTTAATACTTACCCAGTAAACATAAAGTAGTTGGTAAATAGTTGGCCCGATCAAAATAACCAACTGTTTGATACAGTTGGGCCGATAGTCGGCTTTTTAGTTGGTACCGTGGAAAAAACGTTACGCTTTTACCAATACTTAGCCAACTAACGGCCCAACAGTTTTTTACTGTTAAATAAACAGTTGGCTAACAGTTGGTACCATTACCGGCCCAACTATATCATTTTTTTCGTAATTATTTATTTTCGCTTTTGCACTTTAATCGAAAGTGCAAAAGTTTTAAGTCTTCAAGTTCCGAGTATTAGTTATTAATACAGCATAACTTTTATTATAACCTCTAGTTTTTATAAAAACTTTTTTTAAAACAACCAATCACCATTAAATATATTTAATGGTGATTGGTTGTCCGGTTTACGCATCGAAGTTGTGTATCAGGTTTTACAGGCAAACAGCACTACTAACAAAATGTTTTATTATTTATAAGTAACTTCGTTGAATACAAAAAATAAACATATTTTTAATCATCATACTTTTATTTCTAGAATATTAAAGAAAAATCATTATTTACAAATAAAAAACTTCAAATAAATATTCATTTAATAGTAGTTCATTTTGTTATAAGATTTGAAATTATTATTGGCTGTTTTAATTAAAAACACTAGTTTAATACTGTAATAAACCGTAACATTTTAAAATGTTACGGTTTATTATAAATTATAAATGATAAATTAAGATAAATGAGATAATTATTACAAAACTCAAGTTAATTAACAAAATAAAATAAAAACTAAATATTTTCTTCATTCATTAACAGCAACTGATTTTTTATTAGTATGCTCTTCGCCCGTCTATTTATTCGACCATCACCCTGATCGATTGCTCCTTGAAACCATCTCGAAAAGATCGGGTAAAATTCTTTATCCTTTGATTTTGGATATTGAATTCTTACTGTCGCTAAAAGAATAAAAAATAAAAGTTTCAAAAAAATGTTTGATTAAAATAAATAATAAAAATATATATATATATATATATATATATATATATATATATATATATATATATATATATATATATATATATATATATATATATATATATATATATATATATATATATACAATATACAAGACAAATTCCTATATACTTTTTAAGACGCGCTTAGCTTAATAGTAAATCATAGTTTACACTGGCATTTAGATGTCACTAGTGGTATTAATATGTTTAAGACACTAAAGAAAAATATAATATCATACAAATTCACGACAAATGATAACACTCGCAATTGTCATTAGTATTGACATTACATTTTATTCTTTCTTGGTGTTTTAAAAATATTGCAACTCTTATAATAGTTGCCTTAGGTTAAAGAATCGAAATGAACATAACTACTAATACTTACAAACTAAGCATTTTACAACAAAATGATAACTTCGCAACTTGATCTTGCCCATTCCTGTTGCCATCATCTTACTCGAAGATCCATTAAGATTGCATAAAACGCTGAAGTTTTTTGAAAACATGGCCCCCAACACTCGTCGTACGTATTTTGCCAGCTCAACTTTACCGCCTACAGAACGCAGATATTCAACCTACAGAACGCAGATATTCAACCTACAGAACGCAGATATTCAACCTACAGAACGCAGATATTCAACCTACAGAACGCAGATATTCAACCTACAGAACGCAGATATTCAACCTACAGAACGCAGATATTCAACCTACAGAACGCAGATATTCAACCTACAGAACGCAGATATTCAACCTACAGAACGCAGATATTCAACCTACAGAACGCAGATATTCAACCTACAGAACGCAGATATTCAACCTACAGAACGCAGATATTCAACCTACAGAACGCAGATATTCAACCTACAGAACGCAGATATTCAACCTACAGAACGCAGATATTCAACCTACAGAACGCAGATATTCAACCTAAAAAAAAATTCTGCTACATATTACTACTTTTTTTATTTGAGTAATTAAATGTTCAAGGTAAATTAAATGTAATGCAGGTATTATATAACTAAGGTATTATAAAATATATCTTACTAAACTTTATGTATAATCTTACAGCTAAACGATAATTTTAAAACTTATTAAAATTCTCGATCTTATAAAATAATAGTTACTATCCATCTTGTAGATTGGTAGAACATAGAAATATAAAAAATAACTTTTAATTACATAGACAGCCATCTCAGATTTCATTTGCAACTTAAGGTTAAGCACCTCCAAATCTTCTTTACTTTTCATTGGAAGGCCTGGGGGAACAACAATCTCTTCATTATTCAAGAAACTTTCAATTTCTGAAAACTTTTTTCTGTGCTCAAGTTCTGTTAATCGTAACTCCAATGCTGCTAACTTCTCTATAAACATAAATAACTGAATATTATTGCATTTGAATCTGACTGGTTTCAAAAATATTTTTTATTAAATTGAAGACAAAACTGGATTTAGACGTTATGGAGTTGAGACATTTGGAGTTAAAGTTTTAATGTTATTTATTCACAATATTTATTGTTGTGAGTTAACAAAATTTTGTGATTTAACAAAATATTATTATGGGTATACAATGTATGTATTAGTCACAAATATAATGTATACCAAGTAGTTAAAAAAAAAAAAAGTTTAACCAAAACCATACCTTCCTGATCCAAAAAATCTTGAACAGTTTTTTCATTGTTTTTAGAAGTTGATCCCCCTTAAAAAAAAAAAAAAAAAAAAAAATATATATATATATATATATATCGACTGTATAGAGCACAAACGTAGTATGTCCAAAAACCACAATACGGAGAAAAATGGATTTCAATTTTCAAAATATTTGCTAAAATCAAGATATTACGCTTGTGTTTTGTGTTATATCTAATGATGGATATCACTTGTGGACATATTACAAATGTCCTCTACAAGCTTATGTTACTGCCAATAAGAATATAGTAAAACATTGATTTCATAAAAATGTGGACATACTACGTTTGTGCTCTATACAGTCGATATATATATATATATATATATATATATATATATATATATATATATATATATATATATATATATATATATTATATGTAAACTTGCATTTAAAAATACTAATAACTTAATTTAGTTAAAAAAACAATTTATGTAGATAGTATAAAGACATACCTTCTGATCCACACCTAAAATCCACATTGCCTGAAAACGGTGCAACTAACAAAACATGCATACAATTTTAAAAATGGGATTTAAATTGAACATTAAAACATTAAAATTACACTATTTTTTACCTCCAGTATTATTAAATGCTGAACCTCTCTCATCATCGGATTCATCAGGGAATGGTGGAAGCACAGAATTTGATTTCAAACACCTTCCAGGATTTGATTTGATAGACCTTGTATTAAACATATATAAACATATATTAAAAAATATAAACTTATAATTTTAAATAAAAAACAGAATTATTTATATAGACAGTATAAAGACATACCATTCAGAAGAAGTCCCATCAGTTAAGGCTACTTCAGATTCTTCTTCAAGAGTTTGAGCAAGGTGACAAGCAGTTTCATAACTCTCTGAAAATAATTGTTAATATTTGGCAATTTCCAGGAAAATAAAGGACACTGTGAAAACAATTTTAATGTAAGAACGTTTTACAGTAAATCATAAGAAAACTTTAGATAAGTCAATATTTCGTACTTTATATAATTTATTTAATTAATAATTAGAATCATTTTAAAAGTTTAAAAAACTCTAATTTTCACAACAACAGGACATTATCCCTCTTAAGTTTGTAAATTAATAAAATAAATTTTTGATAGAAAACAAAAATATTTTTTCTCTAATTATGTTAACTTTGAAAATATTGCACAAAATTTTTGCAGCATTTCCAATATTACTTTTTATTGAAAATAAGGGGCGTTAACACACAATATTGGTGAAAATAATAGGCAAATAATATATGATATTGGTGAAACTTTCCAATACCCCTAAGATTGACACGTATTATTTGAACCGCCCCTAACATAAAAAGATTTCAAAAATTATGTTAAAATAATATGTAATATAAATTATAATATTATATATTAATTACTATATATAATATTTGGTAGTAATTGTTAAAAATACGCACTATGCATAAAAATTATCTGAAAAAGTAAAATGTAAACAAATAATAAAAACATATTAGATTGTCCTAAAATATTGATGATGTATTCTTTGCAATTGTTTTTATTTAAAAATGACTTGGTTTTAATAAACCCCTCAACTTGTTTTTTGGAGTAGCCATGTGGCCACAAGCAAAACAATTGATCTTTCTTTAAATGAATCCAGTTCCTATGCACTACCGCTACCGAAGATAATTTGTTTTTCCTTAATGCACGGAATTCAACTACTTGATAAGACCTTGATATATAAGAAATTGAATGCACAAAATGAATTTATATATATATATATATATATATATATCTGTGTGTGTGTGTGTGTGAAACCTAAAAAAATTAAGTGTCCCCAATTACTTGTCTTTTAATACCAAATGAAGACTTATGACAAAAAATATCATATAGTATGTAATAATGAAATGTAATAAATACTTGCAACTGATCCAATAAATACTTGACTTGAGCTTAAACCAATCTTCGTAAAATCTTCCCTGTATAGGAGTTATAAGTTTGTTTGTTTGATTTTAGTTTGTTTGGTTAGTATTTTTTTTAAATTTGATTTCATGTTATAGATTTTTATATTCAATATTTGAATTTTACATTAAATATTTTTATTAGATTTTTACATTTAATATTTTTATTTGATTTTTATATTATATACATTTATTTGATTTTTATGTTATATACATTTATTTGATTTTTATATTATATACTTTTATTTGATTTTAATGTTATATATTTTTATTTGATTTTTATGTTATATATTTTTATTGGATTTTTATATTATATACTTTTATTAGATTTTTATGTTATATATTTTTATTTGATTTTTATGTTATATATTTTTATTTGATTTTTATGTTATATATTTTTTATTTGATTTTTATATTATATATTTTTATTTGATTTTTATATTATATATTTTTGTTTGATTTTATATTAAATATTTTTATTTGATTTTATGTTTTACTAATAAAAAATATTATTTATGAGAACTCAGTGGTATAAACACAACATTATTTTGCAGAGGAAGAACAACTCCTTTCATATGAATCTTATCAATATTATAAGTATACTGAGGTGCATTTTGTTTTATTGGACTGAAAACATATATTGAAAGCTTTTCAGAAGAACATGGATATGTAAACAATGGAATTGGATTACAAAACTTTCTACAGATAATAGTAATTGACTGGTCACCCTCTAATTTAAAGTAATCTATTATTACAACTGATTTATCTTTAAGAAGGACAAAATTATCTTTATTGTTTATAGAAAGTGTAGTCCCATTATGGGTAGCTTTAAAAAATGAATCATTTAATGTTTTTTTGTTGTGAATAAGTTTGGTTTCCATAATTGCAACTGGTGAGGAAATAAGAAAATTGTCAATTTCCAAAAGACGGTTGTATATTTGCTGCAATGGGTTAGTTGAATTTTTGACAACCCTCTTTAAAACTTGCAAATAATTCTCAAATATAAAAGCTGAAAACTTATCTAAAGGACCAAATCTTCTAACTTCTTCTGCTACATGTATAAGGTTATGTACATTGGAAACAATAAATTCTTTTCCAAAATTTGAATCACAATCTTTGACAAATAAAAGTAATAATTTATCTGCATATCCAATGTATTTTGAATACAAATCTTCTCTAGTAAGAATAGTTATGGCCACAAAGTATAAATTAATCATATTGTATTGTGCATCACATAAACATTTTTTGAATACTACTGGCATGATAAAAAGCAAAAACTGCCGATATTCTGTGGCCTTCCACCTTTCTAATTCAGAAAATGATCGAGGTTTTCTGTTGAAATCGATAGGCCAATGATATTTTAATTCGCAAAGATACTCATTTAAATTGCACAGTTGCTTTGATGATATTAATTTCCTGCAGTACTTTGTTCCATTTTTTAATAAAAATAACAACCGTCTAGTTACTCCTAGATGAATTAAATGCATTGGGTCTAAAGCAAATTGTGAAACTAAGCCAACTTTGAGGTTGTTAAGCGGGGATTCAATTTCATGTTTATGGTGTTTTGGGTGAACCTTCAGTCTAAATGATTCATCAGTTCTGAGTGTTGCATTTGTACCAGGGAAAACCATTCTCCCAGCCCATTGTCCTTTCTGAACACATTTCTCACAACCTTCTTTTGAATTAAATGCCTTTATACATTTTAAAAAACTTCTGGCCGGTGTATCACAAATAAAACATCTGATAAAAACTGGTAAATATTTCAAATTAAAATAAAAACTTGAGTTCATTAATTTTTTTAATTCAATTACAAAAAGTTTTAAATATTCATGTATTGGTGGTTTTCCACTCCCACAAAACATTGCAACAATAAACGGATTATTAACTGGTATGTTATTGATGGAGCATAAGATTGGCCAAACATTGATATTTGAGCTTTTAAATAAGGGCAAACCATCAACATTAAAATCTAACACCAGACAAGATAAATGACTGACATCATAAGCCTCAAGTTGTTTTGTTAATCCATTAGATATACCAAGATAAACAAACTTCCCATCTCCCATGCACTCTGGATAAATAGTTTTATGGATTTTCATTAAAGTCCTAGCATCTTTTGGTAAATTAGGAATATAATTTTTAAGTCCACTAAGAAGACTAGACAATGCATTTTGTGTTATATTGTTTTTAACTTTCTATTGTTGTAAAAAGGTTTGTATTTCAACAGCAGGGGATTCATATTCATCTGAATCACTCTCTGATGACAGAGGTTTGTTATTCATTTGAGTCTCCCATTCATAGTCAGATTGACCTGAATCACTTGCACATATACTTTCTGAATCAATGTTATGATCGGGAAGAGCTTGGTGTACAATAAGAGAACTGCTTTCCATATTAGATGCATTTAGAGTAATGTTATGATGGTCGGTAGATGGAATTCGCTTCTCTACTATATAAGAAGCTAATTCAAATAAATGATTTTTTTCACTATCTATTTTTATTTGTTTAATATTTTGTCTATACTTCTTTTGCCTTCGACAACTATTAAAGGTTCTTTTACGCAAATTAGATTTTTCCATTATAAATTTCAAGTAAATAAAATATTGTAACCTATGTAAATATAAGCTATAAATCAAACATACAGTTGAAATACTTACTTTGACTTTTTGTTCTCCATTATCTAAGAAAATAAAATGTGATAGGAAACTAAAGCATGGATCAATAAACGATGCATGCTTTAGTTTTTATTTACTTTAAAATATAAGCAGTTATGTTTTTATAGAATTTGTATGGTTTGTATAAGATTTTTATATGCAACTGTATAAAGCATTTACGTGTTTGTAGAATTGATAAGCAATTCTACAAAAATTTAAAAGCTTTATAGAATTCCATATAAAAAATCTTATACAAACCATACAAATTCAATAAAAACATAAATTCTTATGTTTTAAAGCATATAAATATACTACTATATACATATAATATATATTGTATATATACTAATTATATAATAATTATAAAATATTTTATAAATAGAAACTATTTTATATATACTTTATATACAACATAACTTGTTGTATATAAAGTGTAATGTAAATGCAAACATTTTTTTTTTATAAGAAACCAAGCAAACAGGTTAGTACTAAAAAGTTTTTTATTTTAAGGATACTTTATTCTAAATCTTGTACTAAAAGTTTCTTAAACTTCAAGTTTTCATTCGTAATTGAATGGAATTCCATTCTATTGCACGCAAATTAAATACTCATTTAACTGTTGTTCTCCAAAGTAGATAACGCTAACTTCGTGTAATGTTAATGTGATATTTAAGAGAAAAATTAGGAAATATTTATCAAACTTTTAAATATCTATCTTATTGAAATTTAACATAGTGATAAAAGTTTCATAAGATTTTCAGGCTCCTAGTGCTAGTTTCTAATATAAAAAAATGTGTATAAAATATATTATACGTACATACGGTACAGCATGCATACACATGTATGCATGCATATAATATGTGTGTATCTCATGTTTATACTTCATGTTAACGACATGATGTTAACATGAAGTATAAACTATTATAATCTATGTATATATGATATATAAATACAGACATATACATATGCATACAGAGATACACACATATTATATGCATGCATACACGTGTATGCATTCTGTACCATATGTACCTATAATATATTTTATACACATTTTTTGCCCTGCTGGATGCCCTTCCTGACGTCATCACAAATATTGAATATATAAAACATGCATACATATTATTTATATGTATGCATGGGTTATATATATGCATGTTATATGCCTAATTTTTGTATTTATATTTTATGTATTGATATATTATTATATTTTGTTATGTATGCATGTTTTATATTACAAATTATATTAATTATATAATTTATATTAATAATATAAATTATTATAATATATGTATATATGATATATACATACACACAAATACTGTATATATGTGTATGTATAAATATATATATATATATATATATATATATATATATATATATATATATATATAAAATATATATACATATATATATATATATATATATATATATATATATATATATATATATATATATATATATATATATATATATATATATATATATATATATATATATATATATATATATATATATATATATATATATATATATATATATATATATATATATATATATATATATATATATATATATATATATATATATATATATAATATACATATGCATACAGAAAAAAACACGTGAACATATAAATTTTAGCTGTTTTGTAACTTTTTTTAAACTTTAACAAATGTCAAGAAATAATGGACAAGTGTCAAATGTTTGTACTTACCGGCGTAACTGTTTTATTAAAAGGTAAAAAGAGTTTTAGTTAAACGGTTTTATTAAAAGGTAAAAAGAGTTTGAAAGAAACTAAATGATAAATTGCTTCTCACTATACACTTTGACCACGCAACTAAACTTTAAAATGCCTTTATAAAACTTACGGGAAATTCAAAAACTAGCGGTAAATAGTCGGTTAATGGTTGGCACGTTAAGCCGACTGTTAGCCAACTATAGCCAATACTGGTCCGACAGTTGGGCCAACTAATGCGTGTTTACTGGGTAGCTTCTAAACAATTTTTATTTGTTTTTCTTTTTTTCATTTATCTATTTTTCAGTCGTTAAACAATTTTTCGCCGTTAAAAAAATACTTCCTCCATTTGCAATGTCATTGTTGTTGTACTTTTCTTTACCAATTATTACTGCAGGATTTCATTAAAAAGCTCCTAAGAATGAAAGTTAAATACAAACATCAGGTTATATGAACTGGATGAACCAAAATAACAACTCAAACAAATATCAAGCTCGTAAAGAAAAAAATGAATCAACAAAACAGTTGCAAAGAATAGTTGTTAACTACATAGCGCGAAAAAAATCTTCTAAGTAAAAAGATCAGATATGTGTTAAAAATTATAAACCCTGCCAATATACCAAATTGAAGAATTATGGCCTGAGTCAGATATCGTTTGAAACCTTTCATCATTTAATTTAAAATCGTTACTATTTACATAGGGGCAAGACATACACACTCTCAGTATATTAATTCTGTGATGAAAACGTTGCCTAATTTATTTGTAAGATGATCCACATGAGCTATTTTCTTGTGTTGTTTTGACCAAAAACTCTTTTTTAATGAAACAATTACAATAAAATTTATTTTATTGTAATAGTAATTTTATTGCTATTATTTTATTGTAGTTGTTTAGTACTACTATACTAAATATATTTTTAAATATATTTTGATATAATAATATTATTATATCAAAATATATTTAGAAATAGTTACGCCTTTTTTTATTGAAATCAACTATATATATAAAATAAACTTTCTTTTAAAAAAGTAAAAGTCAAAGCTCTAAGATATTTATGTAAATTCCATTTATAATGTACATATATGTAGACATTTTATATATTGTATTAATAATAATAATAATAATAATAATAATAATAATAATAATAATAATAATAATAATAATAATAATAATAATAATAATAATAATAATAATAATAATAATAATAACAATAATAACAATAATAATAATAATAATAATAAAAAAGTAGTTTAAAGACTTTTTAATATAAATTTTTGAAAACTATTTTAGCAGTCGATGTCTTTGCGGATACCATTTATATTGCGTCATGTTATCATAACAAAATACTTGATTGGAAAAGCAAATACAAAGAAAAAAAAACTAGCGAAAAAGTGCGTTTTAATGATCAGTGACTTAGTCAAGGTTTACACGTGTGTGAATTACCCATAGCTTAGAAATTATGCTCTTTTCCCGCCTCCACCCCGAAAAGTTTCATTATGGCTACTAACCGATTTCTGCTAGACAAAAAAAATGAAATCAAAAAAATAAATGATTATTTAGCAACCCCTATTAGCACTCATGCGGCAGGGAGCCCGTCTTTACACTACTGGTATACCCTCATGTTGACTATATTTGATCCTAATTATAATAGAACTACCCTTTATGATATACGTGAAAAAAGTTCCTTTCCCGATGCCCTACCACAAGCACTGCCCTCATACATCAGAAATGCCCTGAAACAGGCAATGGATTTGAATACGCTAACTATCTCAAAACTTATGTTAAATCAACATGAAATGACTGTTGTTTGAGAAAGTAAATAGTATAACTTACATTCAGCTTCAAGAAGTTTTTTAATTGCGTCATCAACTTGTTTTCATTGAGTTGGTGTTTAACTAGTCATCGCAAATTAGATTTTTTTTACAATACAGATTTAAATTTAATATGTAAATTTCAGACCCGAAAAAACAAAAATTATTTGGGTACATCTGATTTTTTTAAACTACTTTTAACCCCCTCCCCCTTTAAAAGTGGATTAGCAAGGGATTTCAAAAATCGAACAATTAGCCCATATTACAATGTATGTATATTTATGTACATATGTATATATATATATATATATATATATATATATATATATATATATATATATATATATATATATATATATATATATATATATATATCAGGTTGTAAGCTAGCCCTGTGGAGTCCCGTCAAAAGCGGTATTTCCAAATGCTCATAAAATTAAAATTTCCGAATAAAAAATCCTATTCTTCAAATAAAAATAGCTAAATCATAAATTAAAATTTAGAAATAATTCTTAAAATTTTTAAAAATTAGTTATTATTAAATAAGAATAAAAAAATAACTTAAGAAATTCTAATTTATGGTGAAAAACTTGAAACAAAATCGCCGAACTACGCGATTGCATAACGTTGAAAATGTCTCTTGGGATTAACTTCTTAAATATTGGAATTTTTCCAGCGATTTTAGGGATTTTCTAGGCAACTTGTTGTAAAATTCATTTTGAAACTTTGCAATTAATTCTTTGCAATGAATTCCAACAACAAATATTACATAAAAAAGTTAGCAAGCAAATATTATACAAAAAAGTTAGCAAGAAATAAAGTACGATCTAAAAAAAACCATTATGTTTGGTTAAACACCCGAAAATGCCATTTCCTTAAAGGTTTTGCCCATTCTGACTGAAAATTTAAATAACTAATAAGTCTCATTGCAAACTTTACTTCAAGTAGTACATGTACATTCGTCAACAATTTTTATTCAAAATATCAAGAAGCCGTTTACGTCAGAAATTTTTTAGTTACCCGTTTTATTTTATTGTTTGGAAGTTTTTGTCAATGACGTCATTGGTTTATATCAACAGAATTTGGTGATCTTATCGGCTATAACCTTTTTTTACTTCTCGGCATCGACGAAAATTTTTTTTTACTTATCTAATATCATTTCTCGACTAACTTTTTTTAAAAACCACCTCTGAAATATAAGTAAAATACAAAAAATGTTTTATGGTTTTTTTTTTTTTAGTTTTTATTTATTATATTTCCATAATATAGTTTACATAGTTTACATTTTTATCTTTATAACTTGTTTGTGGTGAAAATGTTTGACCAATGTGTTCCGGTCTGATAAATGTTTGTTTTTTTTTATTGTTTGTATGTAAACACATATATAAATACACACACTTACACACATCCATATATATACACACATACATACATACATACATACATACATACATACATACATACATACATACATACATACATACATACATACATACATTCATACATACATACATACATACATACATACATACATACATACATACATACATACATACATACATACATACATACATACATACATACATACATTCATACATACATACATACATACATACATACATACATACATACATACATACATACATACATACATACATACATACATAGATACATACATACATACATACATACATACATACATACATACATACATACATACATACATACATACATACATACATACATACATACATACATACATACATACATACATACATACATACATACATACATACATACATACATACATACATTCATACATACATACATACATATATACATACACACATACATTATTTTTTACCATAATCATTTCGAAATCTGAAACGGAGTATGGTCTCGGCATTATCATTACACCGAATGGCAAGTGGTATACACATTTTTCCGAAACTGCATTTAAGCTAACAACATTTTAGGATGGATGAAAAATTTATTTATCAGTAATGACAAAAACTATGGAAGAAATTATACACAGCTTGTTTCAGACCGCATTAAGAATTTGCATCTCCAGCGTGTTATCTTTATTTAAAAGCAGCAGTAAAACGCATTGAACGTATTCATAAAAAAGCTACAAAAGTACCCCACGGTCTAATATAATAAGTTAATAAAGATAATTTGTTCCAAAGATACGGTTTACGAAATGATATGCAAAATTGACAATGATTAGTTTTTGAAAATGGTTGCATCAAAAAATCATCATTTCGTAGATTGTATTTATTTTTTTGTTTTGTTATAAATAAAACATGAAAAGGAGACAGTGATAATTTTGTTTTACATTTGCACATAAAAAAAGAATATTAAATACGTTAAGTTGATATAGGTTATATTAGGGTAATATGAGAACTTTGGTAATATGAGCATACTTAAAGATTTATTAGATGTAAGCAGTGAAACTAAAGTTGCTTTGTATTTTTTGAATCGACTTTATGTGGTAATAATAGGAATCAGTACAATTAGCGTAAATTTATATTCAGTAATTAGTGGCATCATCTAATTAAAAGGCTGTTAAATTTTTTGCGTTGTTAAAATAATATCATCACGCATAAATAAATCTGTGGCGCGAAATTTTGATGCTAAAATAATGAAATTATTTTTTCATAAAGAAAAGTATGTAAGCTAAAAATCCAATCCTATTTTGTTAGAAAAACAATGCACAGAAATAACTAGTTTTGACTTTTATTTAAAGATTTTGTGTAATATGAGTATGCTCAAATTACTCAATGTTTTTCATTGAAATTACATAATTTAAAGTCCTAAAATCGTAGTGGTTTTGAATACTTTTTGAATAAATACAAAACATGATAAAAAATTATAATATTTTTAAAATACTAAATATTTTTAATTTAAATTCAAAAAATCTGAATTTTTATCGTTCAAAGGTTTGAGTTAATTAAATTGAAAAAATAACGAGCTAATTTTTTTTTTTTTTTTTGTGGAAAACATAGTAGTATCGTTCCAACAAAAAGTGGTCCAAAATTTGATCTTTTAAAGATAAGTTTTATTAATAACGAATCATTATATTCCAAAAATTAGTTCTAATTGGGAGATTGGTATTTTTTTCCTTAATGTTATTTTTTTGAGCTAATTTAAAGTGCTCATATTACCAAGTGGTCTGGGTACCAAGTGGTCTCGGTAATATGAGCACTTTTGCTACTTTTTTAAGACCTCTGTTTTTTTAAGAAAAATTTTGGGTGCCTAAATATCTAAGTGGTTAATAAGTAAGGATACCTAAAAATTGTTTGTTCGCAAAATTTTTGGATCCGTGAATATATTTAAATTTTTGTTAAAGGTGCTCTTTATATTACCCTAATCTACTAGATATTACCCTAATCTACTAGATATTACCCTAATCTACTAAATGTTTAAAACACTCTTTTATACATATTTTTCTTAAGAGAGGCTTCAAATGAGCTTGTCGATCACAAGAATTTACTAAACGTGCTATAGGCTTTTGATGACAATGAAGAGGTTCTAGTTTACTTTTGTTAGTACTGCCTTTACGCAATATTTGCATAGTTGATATGGCAGTGAATAAGTGAATAATACAGTTGCGTTAAAGTGCGCATGTTTAAATAGCTTTTTGATTTGTTTAAAATTCCAAAACTTTTTGAAATTTTGTTGCATAAATTTTTGACGTGCTGTCTCCATGTAAGATTTTTATCAGAATATATTCCAAAAAACTGTGTAGTTTTTTCTCATTTTACTTGAATATTACCAATGAAGATAGAGGGCGTTTCGAATGGTATTGTTTTTGTTTTGTAAGGTAGGTGAAATAGAGTCCACTTAGTTTTGTCAATATTTACTGAAAGTTTATTTACTTTGAACCAGTTTTTTTAAGTTCTAAGTTCATAATTTCAAATAAAATAGTAATGCTGTTGTGCGATAAAAAATAAATTTGTGTTGTCGACAAACATTGATATATATAAGAAAAAAAAGAGGTCCGAGTATAGAACCTTGTGGCTTGCCACAAGTAATGTTTAGTAACGTTTTTGGTGATTTATTGTCAATGTGCACATATTGAGCACGATTATTTAAATAAAATTTAATCTATTTTAAAATAATACGTCACGCATCTTATGGTAGCTTATATTTATAGGGGTGGATGTTTGTCAAAATGGAATTCTATTGTCAAAATCGAAATTACACTCCATACTCCAATCGAAAATCTAGAATGGATACTAACTATTATTTTCTTTTTTTTTATAAACAGCATGTCCGCTTTTCAGGTTTTCCTATTATTCATATTTTTTTTATTTAATTTTTAGTTTTATTTGAATTTCAAGCCAGATTTTTTTATACCATGCAATATATCTAAAGATATTGTTGGCTTATCATAGGATCAGCCGCAAATATTAATTAAAATTAACCAAAAATAGCATTTGTTATAAAACCAACATTTATTTGTACCAAAGTACAATTCAAGCGCTGAGTTGGCGGTGGTCGGATTTTAAATCGGATTGCGCAAGTATCCAGGTTTTAACATGTTGTTTGAGGCTCTAACAAACTGAGCTATCCAGCCACATCAAATAAATAATGCTTCAATTTCTATCAATATAATAGACATCATCTCTGCAATTGTGAGTCAAAAATGCTGATAAAAGATGTTTTAAAACCTATAAAATTTCTTTGAAACAAAAGCTACTACATTTTTAATCAAACACGGTGTTTTTATGTATTTAATAACTCTGAATACATGTTTAAATACAAAAAAAAAATTACATATCAAATCCGTAGAATAACAGGGGCTAGAAGGCGTTAAGTAGTTGCTCTGGCTTTGGCATGCGCAGAGAACAAAATACTTCCTAACCGATGTCGTAAAACTTGGCCGGAGGTTAGTTGGTTTGAACCATGGTTCCTTTGTTTCTGAAACCAGTGCGCTACCACTGCGCCACGGCTGCTCATATATCAAAGAGTAAAGACTAGAAACTCTAGCTTGAACACCAGAACGATATTTGTTCGTTATCAAAATCTTGACCTCGAAAGGTATTTAAAAATATATAAACATATTTAAACATATATATATATTTAAAAAATGCCTGTCTAGTACGATTCTTTTTAGTAGTAAAATTTTTATGGCAATTTCTACGTAACTTGCTATATCTCTTTGAATGTTTTTTGGTTTGTTTTTAAATATTTTATAAAAAACTTTTGTTAGACTTTAGATGATTTTTTAAATCCTTAAGTAGTTCAAATAAAACTTAAGTTTTTAGGGCTTATGGTCATTTCACAAATCGGAAAGTTAGCATAATAAACAGAACAAAATGTTTTGAAAAATATTTTTGTAAATAATGTTTACGTTGCTGCTAAAATCTATTTTCTTCCAATGCAACAAAAACAACACAGGTCAACAAAAAAATTTATTACATTAATGCTGACATTAGCTGACTTTTATGGTAAGCTACATGTTTTTTGTCATAAAATTCTTTTTTTTTTTTCTAAAGTTTAGATAAGTTATTAAATTTTTTGAAGACTAAAGCAGATTTAAATTCATTTATATATGCTATGAGAATAGTTTAAATGATTTCAATTTAAATTTAAAAAGCAAGATCACAAATAGCTTTTAATTTTGTTTAGTTTTTAGCTGTTTTATTTCCGAGAAAGTTTTTTACAGGATCTACAAACAACAACAATGCGGTATACTCCTTACTATCCATTTTTTGAACAAATTCTTTAACATTTATAAGGTATCGAAGTTGTGGCCCATCAAAAATTACAGAACTTTTTCTCTAATGCAAACCTGGTAATGTTTTAACTGAATACTGAGAGGAAACATTAACATTTTTTGGTACTTTGACAAATTGTGTCATGAAACCAGGTTTAAGATGGAGTGCTCGAAAAATTATTTTATTTCTATTAAATATGGGTTAATGTACAATATTTGGCATGCCCATTATGAGAGTTTTGCAAAATGACCGTTTTTTTTGTATCCAATGTTTCTTTCTTGCTCGACTATTCCCATGCAAAATTAACATAGAAATTTAGTAAAACCTTTTTCCTGACCATAGAGAAAGTTAACCATTTTTAGATCAACACAAATAATCCAGTTGTGATCTGCATATTTATTTAAGTTAAGCATCATTTCAGTTTCATGGTAACACGCTTGTAAATAAACAGAATGACTGATTGGTACAGTACCAAAAATATTACCATTGATCAAAAAAACACACTTGACAACTCGCTTTGAGCTATCAGTAAACAGTCTCCATTCTGTTGGATTATATAGAAATATCTAACTGTAATAGGAGACATGAAATATCATTGCAGAAAATAAATAAGTAGTCTTCTGAAAAAGTTTCCTTTCTTGTTCTGTCGTAAGCAAATGCTTCCTCTCTTGTTCTGTCGTAGGAAACTTTTGCAAATCTCTAAATAAGAGGTTTTTCATTATTCTAGAAACTAATAACTCTGCTGCTTTCTTAGAAAAACCAAAATCACGGGAATTAAAACCAAAAGTAACTCATGATATAAAAATGTTTCGTTTCAAAGTCTTGAAAAAATATTCCTTTGATGATGCAATTTTCATCTGTTCTTAGTTCTAGATCTGGTTTTAATAAATTTAATTTTAATTTATCAAAAAATTTTGTCAATTAATAAATCTATAAATTATTTATTCAAAAATAAAAAAGAATTCAGAATATATAATATGGTGACTAATGTCTTCTTTATATGTAGAAGAGTGCTGTAAAAATCTTAATTTTATTTAGCTGTTGCACATCGTTCAACAAGAAAACAAAGCCTAGATTTTATATATAACATATTATTTGGAATTAATTGAAAAATAATACAAACAAATACAATTTGCTGATTGTGGATGAATATAGAATAGTAAGAATAAAAATTCAATTCATTAAAAATTCATCAGAGATTTTAACAAATGAACTTTTAACGAATAGCAATAAAAATATACTTTTATGCTGCTGCTATCGGCCACTATTTGACCATATTGAAAGCTTCAATGCATATTCGCAATATAATATTTTAAAAACAAGTTTAAAGAAAAAGAAAATAAATTATTTAATTGGTAATGTTAATTGTTTTGAATACCACGTAAATAGCAACATTAAAAAACTTTACGATGTTTTATTCCAAAGTGGAACTACTCAGCTTAGTTAAGAAGAGATCCAATGAAAAATATAGTGTTTAGGCCCTTTCATTTTCAAAAAGTGCCGTTTTATTTTGTTTGCGTTTTGATTGGTTTATTTTTTAAAAAAAATCGCGAAGCTCGTTGTTTTGTTTTGTTTACAAATATTCGATGATTTTTTTATCTACGAGTTTGAAGTTTTAGCTTAATACTATGGGGCAGAAGCACTGATCTCAAAATATAACTGGATAGCGGATTCTATTGTTTTTTCCGAAAAAAGTTGAAGCCATAATTGGCCTCCCAAGATGGCGGCGATTTTAGTTCCTAGTGGTGAAACCGATATACATTTTATATGGCTTTATCGAAATACGAAAGAAAATAATTAAATAAGACTAATAAATTTGTAAAAAATAGAAGAAAGCAAATAAATTTTATATATATTAGAGAAAAAAAAAATTTCTTTTTGAATAATTTAGTTTATTATTAAAAAGCATTAGTGAAGTTTATAATTTTAGTTAAGTTTTATGTATAATTTATGTACCTTTTAGTTCTTAGTTACCCAATGCTGTATGCTAGAAGGTTAATAACATAACAGCATGGTAAGTAGTATTCGTGTCTACTTACAATTTATGTTCTCTATTTTTTGTAACAAGATATCATTTTGTACAAATGTTGCATGAACTAATAATTGAGTGCTGGGAGTACAAAAAAACTCCTGTTCCTTCTAGAATTATATTATACTTGAATGCTATTATTGCATAAGTTATTTGATTAAAATTTTTTATGAATGTCCCTAGTAAAAAAAAACCAGGTCTGAATTATAGTTATTTATAGCATCTTAAAAACAAATTTTAAAACAAATTGAAACTTTTAAAACAAATTAAAAGTAAATAATCGTTTCTTATAATTGGAAGGATAGTCACTCCATACAATTGAAGATACAAATGTATGTAAAAATACATTTGTTTGAAAAAAATGTGTTTATTAAATTTTTGATATAGAAATAGTCAAAACATTACTTCCTCTTTGCAATCTTTAAACCTCCTTAACTAAAGTTATATATACTGTTTACCTGCTGTTAAGTTTTGTAGTAATATATTATAGTTTTCTGACTTTTTTATATCAATGAACTGTATATAGAAGTTAAATAATTTTATAAATATGCCATTAAGTTTATTTGCATAACAGATTGATTATAAGACATATTAAATTCAAGAAACCTATTTGCTAAAGAATATAAGTCAGCATTGTGTGCATTGCATAACTCTTTGGTTTCCGTTTTTGGCATTGCATATAATTATATCATTAGTCTCAAAGATATTACTGGTACGCAAATAATCTTGTATAGTCAAAAAACTGGTTTCATTGGGTATTTGGCAGCAATTAAATCTGTTTAAGATATATTTTTCGACTGGGTTGAAAAAGAAAGTTCATCATTAAATTATTTTTTAACTTATAAGTTCAGTCAAAACCATCTAGAGCTCTTTTTTGATGCTGTAAGATCTGTTTCAATTTTTAATAGCATTATCAATTGCTAACAATTCACAGTCACATATAAATGACTTTTGATGCAAAGTAGCACTCAACGTTTAAATGGAAACTGCAGCATCAAAGATAAAACTTATATTCTAAATGTTTTAGACTATTCTTTTGCTAACTCCAGCATTAAAATATCTATGACTGAAATTGAATTATTGAGAAAATATGATTCGTTGGAGAGAGAACCAATTATTAGTGATGCAGCATTTGATTTAAATACCAAATAGATTTAATATCATATATGGCATGATATATATCTTGGTTTTTACATGATATTTATCTTGGTTTTTACATGTTTTTGCATAAAGTTGTATTATTATTATTATTTCACTTAAGACATTGTATTTTTATCAAAAATTAACCATATATTTTAAAGGGCTTCATGACAAGATCTACATGATCTTCTAGAAGTCCTGTCGTTACTAATGTAAAAATTGTAAAAATATATAGCTAAAATAGCATCAAAAAAATATCTGCATTAAATGTCAGAACGTACTAGTACTCCCTTTTCATTTTAAACAAAATAGTTTTTTAAAATTCAAAGACAAAGGAGGTTTGATTAAACCAACTATAAGTGTTAATACCACATGCAAAGAACCTAAAAGGTATTTCCAAAGATTGCTTGCTTTAATAGATGGCCACCTTCTAAATGGAAGGAATTCAAAATGTTTTTGGTCTTTCAGATAGCAAACTTCCAGACATGTAGCAAACTCCAAACATTTATTTGTTTATACTTATGTCAAATAAGGATGCTTTGCAAAAAATTGCGATGATTGGCGCTTGGGATCAAAAAAGCCCCAAAAAATTTAGCCCTCCCCCCCTCTTGCCCCAAACGTGAGAGCAACAAGTTGATGAAATATTTTTTGTATTATTTTCAACTAGACTTATATTCATCCATAAACTTAAAGTTTCATAGTATTATCTTTTAAGTTCAAAACTTATGAAAATATAAAATTTGCAACCCCCTCAGGGGTTTAAACTTTATATGGTCATAATTTTTGAATGCTAAAATATTTTACTATGAAATTTAAAATTTATCGATAAATGTAACTCTAGTTGAAAATAATGCAAAAACATATCATCAACTTGTTGCTCTCATGTTTGGGGTCGGTGGGGTATATGTATATATATTAGGGATATGACTTTTTTGCAACCTACTAGGCCTGTATCGTAATTCAATGAACTTTTATGTAAAAAGAACGAATAGATGTTTCATTTTGACATATTTTGAAAAAAGGTCACCCCAAAACCAAAAAATCGAATTTTCAATAGGTACACTTTTGTACAGTAAATGAATATTAAAGGCTGAAGATGTTGTAAGAGTCATACTCCTGTTGTTATTTTATTTATTTATGCAACATGTACTGTGATATAACAAAAAACATTATGTGATATATAATTATACAAGTATTACAAAATTAACAGTATCAAAGCGTCTAGTACAACAATATACATAACTGTCTGTGTCTATAGGCCTACTGTGTTTAGTACATGGGTCACATGATGCTCACGTCTCATAAAGAGTCTAGCGCTTATTACTTAGAATGAATCGAAGTTGCAGTTTGTCTTTCTTTCTGCAGGAAGCATACAGGTCTTGCATCACCTTGATTGCACGTTCAGCTATCTGATTACTTCGTGGTATGTCGATGACGGATGGCTCTTTCTTCCAGTGATTTTTGAATGACTGCAATGCCTTTTTGTAAGGCTTCAATACATCAGATAAATTCTTGAAGTCATTGTCATTGTACTTTTGACTACTAAACCAATGTTCTGCCCACTCATATGAAATGAACCTGCAAACCTTCTCCAAATTCTTTCTCGCTTCAGGCATAAGAATGAACGCCAGAATGGCGAGAATGGCTCTTGAGTTCCATCTGGCATTGCTCATATTAGGAATGTTCTGAAAGTGAATCAGAGGGAAGTTTCTTTGTTCTTCATAGAACCTAAACACTCTTGTTAAATGGTACAAAAACTTCATATCGTCTCTCCACCCTGATTTATCAAGAATTTCTACAGTTCCATTCACAAACTTATCCTTCAGTTCATCATACTTATTCAACAGTTCAGACACAAATGGGTATTCAATGTTTGGAGATTTGGTATCACCCCCAAGTTCTTCGTCCATCACCAGACGGAGAATCCTGTCTAGTACGTGATGCTGACAACCGATAAATTGTGGTATTGTGACACCCTTTAATTTAAACATACGTTGCAACTTCACAACAACTCCATTTCTCTTCCCAGTATTGACGTTTGTTGTATCAGTAATGATCATCTTAATTGAATTCCACAAATTGTATTCATCAATAAGTTTGGCAATTTTTTCAGCAACAGTTTCAGCTTTGCCATCTTTTAAACGCAGTGCATCAAGTTTCACGTCAGTTCTTTCATTCTGAAGTACAACTACCTGATATTCCTTATCATCTATTCGTTTGCCGTCAAAGTGTAAGGACCACTGTTCCATTTTAAGTTGTTGTATCATTTCTTTTTTTAATTTACCTGCCTCTTTGAATATGGACTTGTAAATTGCTGATTGACTTGGAGTTGGAATATCAATACCTTGTTGTGATAATACATTGCATATTTTAGCAGCTTTCTTTGTGGAAACTCCACTTGATGTAACCATACTTACAGCAAATTTACTTTTTTAGTGCTTTCTAGTTTTTTTCTGAGTGTCCTCATCATCGTCTTTATCACCGTCGTCGTCTTCATCATCTTCACTCTTACTTTTGCAGTTTTCAGATTCAGTACCACTGTCTGTGGTAGACAGGACTTGTGATGTGGAAGGTATTGCTGTTCCAGACTGGACTTTCCTTCTCTTGGAAGGGTGAATGGTTTCTTTACTTGCCACTTGTCCTGTTGAGTACCCCACCTGTCCTTTACTTTCTTTTTGTAGGTGGTATAGACGTTTATCTTCCGAGGATAACCACTGGCCATTCACTTTCGTGATGTCAAATAATGCATTGAGAACATCATATTTTCCACGCTTGACACATTCATCATAGACCTTCAGCACCTTCATAAGCTTTGCTCTTATCACTTGATCAGACACACGTGGAAAATTCAGTTTATTGTCCCACAATTTTGTAATTTCCTTAGAAATTTGGTCTATTCGTTCTTTTCTTCCTTTAACATATGCTCCGAGAAACTGGTATCTTCCTACGATCTGCAATTGAAGTGGTATTCTGGATTTTTCATCGAGTGAATGTTCTTCTACAGCCACGCTTCCTCTTCTTCTGTGTGACTCTTGAAATCTCACCAAATTTTTAGTCCAAGTCTTCTTGTTCTTTGTTACTGTGGTATGACTTTTCTTGTGAGACATCATATAATATTGTTACGACTTTACGGATAGCTGAGCGTAAATATCCGTTTAATAAAGTCGTTTAATTAATAAAATACTTTAACTGTATAGTAATCCAATTATAGTTCGATAATCCAGTCAATGTTGATAACAGTTCGATAATCCAGTCCGTATCCTAACGATAATGCTACAACTACTTATACTTCGTACACTTACAGCGTCTTTAGTTCGCTACAGTAGTTCCTTATTAGCTCAGTTACACGCAGAGTACTTCATAGAACTATTCACATTATCAACACTGAGCTCTGACAGCAGCTCGCTTATATAATTATTTAGAGCTTCCAGAATGTTCTACTAAGTTCTATAATCTTCTACAGTCTGTTACAGTCGTCTATATCACCGTGGTAACACAATGACGTCATCACATAACAATTCCAAGTATTTGCCGTCACACGGCCGTTTCGTTGCCATGGTAACGTGTGGCGTTATATTTATAAATTCATAACAAAATAATGAAATAAATAGAATTAAGCTGAGAATTAAGCTTAAGATTAAAACATCGGTCAAAAATGAATGTATAAAAATGGTAAATCAAATTTTTATTTTGGGGGTGACCTTTTTTTGTTGCAGAAAGCTATTTGGGCCTTTTTTCATGATTTTAGGTAAAAGTTCATTGATTTATGATACAGGAAACATTTTATTTGAAAAAAAATTAAAAAGTCATATCCCTAATATATATATATATATATATATATATATATATATATATATATATATATATATATATATATATATTTTTATATTTTTTTTTTTTTTTTTTAAACATCTTTGCTTCCAACAAGGCTGCAAGCAGCCACTAATTAAAGTTGGAAGTTATTGTAAGAGAAAAGATGAAGATTGTAGAGCAAGATAACGATTGACGGACGATTTAAAAGATTGCAAATTATACGAATCAGGAAAGCAAGATAAAGGAAGCGAATTCCAAAGAGCTGATGTTCGAGGAAAAAAACTAGACAAATAAGCGTTTTTGGAGCACTTAGGAACAGTCACAGAAAAAGGATGACACTTAATTGAATGACGAGTAACACGAGAATGAATTTTAGTAGATGGCACAAGAGACGCTAGCTCTTTAGAGCAGTGTCCATTATAGTATTTGTAGAAAAGAGAAAGAGAAGCAACATTACGACGATGTGATAATGGTTGAAGGTTGGCTGCAAGAGCAAGTCCAACTATGTTTACAATGCGATATATATATATATATATAAATTAGTAGAAAACCACTTAACAAAAATTTCTTTCATCTAACACTGTGTTTCATCAATAAAGACTCATCAGAAATGAATGATCACATTAATAAAACTTTAATTTCAATTCAGTATAAAATTATCAATATTTTTACCTTTTCATTTCCATATATATTTTGACAGCATGATGTATTTTGAATACTTTTAATTTTTGAAAGATTGCTTATGATTGGCAAAACGTTTTTTCCATGTTATGCAAATATATCGGGTAAAATTATCGGGTAAATTCTTAGAGGAAACAACACATTTATATACCACATTTTTTGATTGTATATATATATATATATATATATATATATATATATATATATATATATATATACATATATATATATATATATATATATATATATATATAAACAGGGCCGACCCGAAGGGGAGGTGTAGGGGGTGTCCCACCCCCACCCATACACCCAAAAAGCGTTAAAAAAAGCAATTTAGTTGGCACATTGAGCAAGTTTTGAACTATAGTTGGCAAATTGCAAATTGCAGAGGACAAATATCTACACCCCCTTCATCACAAAAGTTCTAGAAGGAACCCCTGTGTAGTGTGTACTCACAGAGCTCAGCTAATAGTTCATGCTGCATTTATAAATTTATGATGACTATTTGAAAAACTAATTTCATATTAGTTTATTTTAAAAAGATATCGAGCTGCCTACCATGCAGTTGTCTCATTAACCTTTTAGCACACAGCATTGGGTAGTTAAGAACTTAAACTGCTTAAATTGTATTAAATATAATATCAAGCAATTAATTAGTAAAAATAAAATTAAAAAAAAAGCAAATGAAAAATAAATAAATAATGATTAAAATTATTTCAGTATTTTTAAGCTTAAAATAATTATTTGAAAGTTGTTTTGAAATTCCTAATTTAGATAACTACTAGGTTCTTATTTCTAATAATAGGATATACAAAATGTTTTCAGATGTCCAGTTAGACATCTGAAAACACTATGTATATCTTTTATTATTATACCTTTATATTATACCTAGCTTATAGTATTATATATGTATATATATATATATATATATATATATATATATATATATATATATATATATATATATATATATATATATATATATATATATATATATAGCTTATAGTATTATACCTATATTATACCTAGAACCTAGAAGTTATATATAACTACTAGATTCTAGGTATTATACTAGTTTCTTATTTGTTCTTTAAATTAGTAGTATTTATTTGTTACAACAAAAGTAAAAATTATTGACAAAATACAAATCATAGATTGTCAGATTACAGTTAGTTTTTGTGAAGCTCATATTGCAACTTTCACTAAGGAAAGCTGCGAGCTGTAGTAACATTAGAGCTTATCGAGGCTCGTTTTAAAACTGTTGACAGTTGGAGAACCGATAACTTTATCTGGTAACATGTTCCATGCATAAGCAATGCGATTGTTAAAAAAGTGAAAACAAGCTAAACTGTTGCTGTACTTTTCACGGTGAAGTCTTTCTCTGTGATTTGCTCTTGGTGGAAATGCGATGCGGGGAAAGTGCCAGTTGACAATGTTGATGTTATTAATAATTTTATATTTTTGGATGAGGTCACCTCGTTTACGATGTTCAACTAGAGAAGATAGGCTAAGTTGTAAATATCTGGACTTGTAGTCTAACTTTTTCAGTTTGTCTGGTATTTTTTTGGCTTTGCGCTGTATTAATTCAATAGTTTGTTCATCCTTCACCAAATGAGGGTTCCATGCTGGAATTGCAAACTCGAGTATAGGACGGATGTAGATGGAGTAGAGTTGTTTCCATAAAGAAACATCACGAGATTGGAAAGTGTGTTTTAGGATACCTAGCATCTGATTTGCTTTACATGAGGCAATTATGGATTGGTTTCTACTTTAAGATCATTGGTAATTTGAATTCCCAAGTCACGCTCAGAGGTTGTTGCTTCCAATGTAGTTTGATTCGTTATTGAACAAGTGCCTAATTCCTCCATTGAGTACTTGGAAGAAGTTAATTTTTATTGGCCAAAGTGCTTGACCTTGCATTTCTTTGCGTTTAGCTCCATGAGCCAAGATTTAGTCCAATGAACAATTTAGTCGATATCTGATTCGAGTTGAAGTTGAGCAACAAGTGAGTTGACAATAAAATTGCAAATGGTATTAGAGTATTGTATAAAGTAAGAAGCGTTTTGAACAAATGCCTACTAATATTGCGTGGGGACTTGTAATTACAAATGCTGCGCTAGTATTTGATCTTTATTCATACTTGTTCTATTAACCATGTATATATATTTCTTACATTGTATATATACTACAAACTCTCTAAATTGTAAATAAATTTAAAAAAAGTTCAAATGTATACGTATGGGTGTGTATGTATGTGTATATTTATGTGCATATATGTATATGGATATATATATATATATATATATATATATATATATATATATATATATATACATATATATATACATATACATATATATCACGGTTAGCACGGATCCTGATAATGCATACCTAGCTGACCCATGAACGCTACTTATACGGAAAGATAGTGTACACATCAAGGTACCCTGTGATGCAAATTTTGAAATCTTTTAATTTTGTTTACGGAAAAAAATTTTATTTGAATGTTCAAATTGAGTAAAATTTTGACTTCATAGTGCGCTAATAAAAACACTTGTAGAAAATGAACCATCTATATAATTTGATAAAAATTGGAGCAAATGTAGCCTATAGCCACACCAAACTCTTGACAAAGTTTCAGTCTAATTTGTTGACTGGTTTAGGATTTATGGCAGTTTTAGTTTAAATTTTGTCAGTTTTTTGCCACTTATACCTCAAAGCGTTACCGATTGCTTTGAATTTTGGTCACTATTTTTAAAATAATGGCTACATGAGTGTTCTACTATGTTACAATACAATCTTTCTTTGTACTCTGGGTGATTATTGTCTCGCTTATATCTCGACCAATGTTGATAAAAATCTTGATGAAAAGTTTTGACAGTGTGTTCACTATAGGGCCCCAAGGGGGATCCTTTGTGATTGATGAAACCCTTGTTATCATTAAGTAACACCTTTTAAAATTTTTAATTTTTTCAGCGAAATCCCGCTGAAGGATGTATCCAAAGCAAGTCTTCACAACTAAGCTTTTCAATGCTTTAATTATGCACAAAATGTTGGGAACCATGTTTGTACCAGCAAGTTACTGCAGCACCTCCACATTTTAAGAAGTTTTCCTCAAACTGGCCCCCATGGTATGGGCTCAGTTGAATGTGGAGTGCGGCTGGCCACTTAACAGATTCTACCCAAGCAGTTTTAAGGATTTTGAAAAGATGGTTGACAACTCCTAAGAGGAGATGCAGTTCCATCGGTGGGATGATTTCCAAAATCAGAACATTGACAGGCCCGCAGATGATTGGCTTTCGAATGACATTGCCGAACATCTTTGCATTAGCAACAACCCCATCAGATTGCTGAAAAGACTCGAGGCTTGAATTGATTGAGTCCAGTGTTCGCAAGTTTCCAGATTTGGCAAGACACTTGAATTTGACATCACACCATGTGCAAGGGTGCGTACTTGAATGAGTTTGAAGACCACAAATTATATTTGCAACTTTCATATCACAATCCAAAATTAGTTTAACTCCATTTGCATTAATCAGTGAACAGATTTGTTCAATATTGGAGTGCGTTTCTAGCAAATTTTCTGAGACCCCAACAAGAATTTGTCTCTTGACTCCAGTGTCTTTACCAGTCCTTTGAGTGAGAGGTTGTTGTTGTTGCGGTGAGCTGGTTTCATCTCTTTAGGCAAAACTTGAGAAAACCTTTGCCACCATCAATTCCGAGCTTAACAAAATAGCCAACAAAAATTTTGTGGGACTGAATAACACGATTCACAAGGTTTGATAAATCATTGCAGTGAGCAACAACCCGAACTGCATCAGAATCTCCTTTTCCTTCCGTGATTTTTAATTCACTCTGCAGGTGAAGAAATCGCTTAAGTGTTTACCTGCTCTTAGAAAATTCATGTAGAAATTCGGTTCTACCATCTTGCTGCTTGATGTTTGGTTTACAGTTTTAACAAGTTTTTTAATTGTACATTTACAACGGCTATAGTGGTCAGTTTTGGAGCGCTTGATGGTGGCTGAGCACAACTTTGACCTAAAACCAAAACATAGATATTGTATAGTTACAATAAACTTTGTTTAGTAAGCTTGTGTAAAACTTTCAAATTATTATTTTTTAAAGAAATTAGACACTTTTAAAGAAATTAGAAACTTGTCAATAATATACTTCCTGAAATCTATCAAGTGTTATTTCAAGACTTTATTTCAATATATATGTAAAAATTATTTAAGTATCAATATTTACCAGGGTTAACTATAAATGGAGGTCCGCCGGATGCTTTAGCAAGTAGAATGTTTCCTTCCGGAGATAATACTTTATTTGAAATAACTCAAGATGCGATTCTTTTGGCTGCTTTGGCATCTTTAGCTGCTAAAGATTGAAAGTTTTCCTTGAACATTATTCAAGAGCATTGGTGGAGCAAACCTTTTCGTATAAGGCTGAGGCATGTTTGCAACGCACATTTGGTTTTTTCTCAATAGTGGTTTGCTCTACAAGAGGATGTTTTTCTTGCAGCTTTGAACGACCAATTCGGCATATTAGGAAACAACACATTGTGCTTCTTGTTTCAGGTCTCACTTGTATTGACTTAAAATCAAACAAAGGAGAATCCTTTTGGTACCCAAGTATCACTGATATTGATCTTTATCTTGTACAGTTGGCATATTCGATCTGCTTGGAAAGTAGTAAGCTGTCTTAAACATTTTTTCAGACAGAGCAAGCTCACAAACTTTCGATTTTCATCATGAATCTTTACTTGATTTGGCATTGTGGCAATTAACTAAATCTAACTTCACTAAACCAAATTCTGCCTTTTAAAAAATTTAACTTAAATTTATATTTGATAACAATCCACTTAACATAGTAACACATATTATTAATTAAAAACTGTTAAAATAAAGGAAATATTTACTTGATTTAATTGAGAAAATATTAAATTAAAAGGAAATAATTTTAAAATAGCACTTTCCTTGGTAAGGAAATTACATTAATGATAATTGTCACACCTATTTTATTAAAAATACATGTCACAGCTAATGTTAACTTAGATGAGATTTTTTTTGCATATTGGCAGTAGTTTATACCTTAGGAAATGTTGATGTATTCACGCTATACATTAATTGGCAGGAAGCCCGGAGGCCATGACCTACTAGCTATTTTTTTTGAGGACCTTTCGTTTGAGAAATGTAGACTCTTTTTTTAGAAATGTTGTTTTTTATTTAGAAATAGTGGAGTCACCGCACCCCTCTATCCCCCCGGCCTTCTCCCCCCCCCCCCCCCCCCCCTCCCCCCCCACACACACACACACACACACACACACACACACACACACACACACACACACACACACTAAAAGGCGTGTTGACGAATTCAAACCACGCTTTAAGTAGCAAATCAATACTTTGGTCTATAAAATGGACATAATACATGTACCAATAAAATATTCATAATAAAAATTGTTGGTATTACATAGTAGAACACTCATGTAACCATTATTTTAAAAAAGTGACCAAATATCAAAGCAATTGGTAACGCTTTGAGCTATAAGTTGAGCTATAAGTAGCAAAAAACTGGCAAAATTTAAACTAAAACTGCCATAAATCCTAAACCAGGCAACTAATTAGACTGAAATTTTGTCAAGAGTTTGGTGTGGCTATCGGCTACATTTGCTCCAATTTTTATCAAATTATATAGAGTGGTTCATATTCTACAAGTGCTTTTATTAGCACACAATGAAGTCAAAGTTTTACTCAATTTGAACATTCAAATAAAAATTTTTTCCGCGGAAAAAATTAAAAGAATCAAAATTTGCATCACAGGGTACCTTGATGTGTACACTATCTTTCCGTATAAGTGGCGTTCTTGGGTCTGCTATGTATGCATTATCAGGATCCGTTCTAACCGTGAGATATATATGTATATATATATATATATATATGTATATGTATATGTATATGTATATGTATATATATATATATACATATTTATATATATATATATATATATATATATATATATATATATATATATATAACATGTGACAACTAAAAATCTGGACAAACTTTGTAGCTTCAATTTAAAAGTCTTTCATAATTTTATAATTCAACTTATTTTATTGCAATTTTATTCCTCTACAATACACCATAGTCGTTTTTTTTTTTAATAAACAAATTAAATATGTCTAAAGGATTGAAAAATCCAGAGACACTCCGTGAACGAGTGTACGCTTTTCTGGATTTGCATCCAGAAGAAAACAAAAATTTTGTTGTTAATCATTTTCGCATGGAAATTGTTCTAAAAACAACCATGTTCAATATACTGCAACAAAAGTAGATTAATGTAGGACCATAAAGAAAAGTTGGAAGTGGTCAGACTGAAAAAAAATGCTTCAGAAACAGATTAAACGCCTAAAAAATATAAATTGATAAGAAGAACGGTGTTTCACAGCGTAACTAAGCCAAAAGTTTCAATGTTTCCCAGCAATATATATCCAAAATTATCAACAAAAAGACGAGCCATTGATATCGTAAAAAAACTAAAGTGCCATAAAGAACATTGGCTCAGAAAACTGCTGTTTATCCTAAGTGCCGAAAATTAGTTGCACTTTTCCGGAAAAAATTTGTAATAATTGATGACGAATCGTATTTTCCTATGAGCAACACAGCTTTCTAGCAACGCAAGATATTATACTTCTGATCCCAACACAACTCCAAGTGAGTTTGGATTGCCTTGTCAGAGTAAGGGGTCTCAAAGCATTACATAGCTCCTCCGGGTTAAGCAGTCAACAAGGATATCTATATTTTCAAATGCCTGGTTAAATTAAAGAAGTTTATCAACAAGGTTCATAAAAAAGACAAAACTGTGTTCTGGTCTGATCTAGCCTCTGCACACTATTCAAACAAAGTACAAAATTACCTAAATGGCGAAAATATTGAATATATGCCTAGAGACATATTGACTGCTAATGTGCCCGAATTGCAGACAATTGGAAAGCTAAAAATCTCTGCCAACTAAGAAATCAAATAGAGTATTGTATGAAAAAACTCGATGTAAAAGTCGCATACATTGGCTTGGGGCGAGTACCTTTACAAGAGTTGACCATGTTTGGTGAAATGGACTGATAAAAAAAATAGTTTTTATTTTTATTTTGTAAAATACAAATGTTTTGTTATTTTGGTTTTTAAATTTAAAAAATGGATAACTCCGTTTTAGAGATATTCATTTTCAAAGTTTGTCCAGATTTTTAGTCGTAACATGTTATATATATGTGTATGAATATGTGTATATGTATGTATACGTGCATATGTGTGTAAGTGTGTATGTATGTATGTATGTATGTATGTATGTATGTATGTATGTATGTATGTATGTATGTATGTATGTATGTATGTATGTATGTATGTATGTATGTATGTATGTATGTATGTATGTATGTATGTATGTATGTATGTATGTATGTATGTATATATGTATGTATGTATATATGTATGTATGTATATATGTATGTATGTATGTATGTATGTATGTATGTATGTATGTATGTATGTATGTATGTATGTATGTATGTATGTATGTATGTATGTATGTATGTATGTATGTATGTATGTATGTATGTATGTATGTATGTATGTATGTATGTATGTATGTATGTATGTATGTATGTATGTGTGTATGTATGTATCTGGATTTGTGTATATGTGAGTATGTGTATATGTGTGCGTGTGCATATTTATAAACTTTTATACATGAAGATTGGTATTTGGCAGATGTATCACAGAAGAGTTAACTTGATAACAAACGAAGAAAGAACATGAAATTACGTTACAAGTATTTGTTAAAAAAGATCAATATTTATTAATACTATAAAGATCAATACTATAAAATAAAAAAAGTAACATCCTAATTACTTATACTTTATTGTTGAACTTGTACATATACTTTAAAGAAAGAAAAAAATAATAATAATAAAAATATGCAACTCATGGAGAAACTAGTCGTAGATATAGAAAATGAAGTAGAAAACTCAATTAAAATATCAAATAATAGTAATCATTGAATGAAGATTACTTGACTATTTTGATTTTGAGAAAGTAAAATTTATCTGAAAATTGCAGAGAAAAGTCGCATGAGACAGTCGTTTGAAGGCTATGTAATTTCGTTGCAACCACCTTTAAGCAAGTTATTTAAAACTATAAAGAAAGAAACCTCAAAGTTTCAACAGCGGTTATCTGTGACAAGACCTTGCGGTCTTCATAAAGTGTCCGCGTTCTTTATATTTATTCTTAACCTTTTCTAATGTAATTATTCTCTTTTATATTGGTATCTTAAACATTTGTATTTTAAATCATTTAGTG
Source organism: Hydra vulgaris (assembly GCF_038396675.1). Taxonomy (NCBI): domain Eukaryota; kingdom Metazoa; phylum Cnidaria; class Hydrozoa; order Anthoathecata; family Hydridae; genus Hydra; species Hydra vulgaris. The sequence goes on along the minus strand of NC_088921.1, from coordinate 5,870,196 downwards.
AAGAACAAAAAAAAAAGAACAAAAAATTGTCATGACGAGCTGATTTATTACACTTAAGCATTTTAAAAAATTGCTCAAAATCTTCATAAGATAATTCAAAAGATGTTAAGACCGAAGTTATCGGAAAATCATACTCATCTATTTTATTAGTCACAAGAGGAATTTTTTCAGCCAGACTATGGCCAACAGAAACAAAAAAATTATTTAATTCACTACTTATTAAAGTTGGATCAGAGGAAAATTCATCATTAATTTTAATAGTTTTGGGCAGTGAGCGCGGTTTTATTTTCTGCATGCAAGTTTTCTAAGAATTTTCCATGTGCGTTTACAATTGAAGGGCTCAGTGGAAAAAGTACTTAAGTCACAAAATTAATGTTTTGAGAAAATTTAGTTTGATCAGAGATATAACACTTTAAAACAAGGATTTAAAATGGCTGATCAAAGTAGATTTTCTCAAAATATTTGTGACTTAAGTCTTAAGTCACAAAGTAAATGTTTTGAGAAAATTTACTTTGATCAGCCATTTTAAATCCTTGTTTTAAAGTGTTATATCTCTGATCAAACTAAATTTTCTCAAAACATTAATTTTGTGACTTGAGTACTTTTTCCACCGAGCCCTTCAATTATGCTTTCCCATGTGCGTTTACAACTATGCATGTGCGTTTACAATTGTTCATCTCAAGTAAATTAGAGAAGCACAATTTTTTTTAATTTTTTTTTTGTCTTTCAAATTTTTTGGCATAATTTTTATAAAGAATCTTACTTTTGTTTGTTTTGGTTTTTAAGCATTTGATATATAATTTTTGCTTAATTTTAGAGGATCTTCTAAGTTCATTTGTGATTCATGGTGACATAAAACTCTTGCTTTTATATTTTTAAAGATTTTGTTACTAATATGGCCCAGACACTAAGTATTACGTAAACTAATTATATAGAGAAATTTTAATTAAAAATTTAAAACAACTTAAAAAGCATTAAACATAAAATATTAAAAGTTAACTTACAAATTAACAAATAAAAAAAACTTGTTAAAGAAAATGAATAATAAAAAAAAAAAAAATGGTTAACAGTTTTTATCTGTAAAATTTAATCTATGATTTTTAAGTGCAAATAAGTCTATAACTTTTTCAACATTAGGTTCTATCTCTTGGTGAATATGCAATAAAGCACGACTGTTCATTCTCTCAGATGACATAGTACTTTGTGTGTATTTTTTAATCGTCTTATGGCTAAAAAAACGATCTTTCACACGCAGAAGAGGTTACAGGCAATGTTCCTAGAATGCGAAGACTAACTCTTAAATTTGCAAATTGATTGTTAGGAAGACTTTTTAAAGTTTTTTTTTCTTGAAACCAATAGCTTTCCCACAAATCAAGTTCTGCGCTTAAAGAAATTGCACGTGGCAAATCTGTTGAATAAAAGTTTACAAAAGATTGAAACTTAATTTTCCAGTCAATCTTCTTAGAAACATAAGACATCATTTTATCTGGAATAATAACTAAACCATCATAAGCAACCAAAGCATCATCACTAAATCTGTTATTAACTTCGAATAGGAGGTGATCGATAAGTGGTATGGTTAATGATTTCTTGAAATTATCTGAAGTTGAACAAGAAGGAACATTATTTCTATATATTTGACAACTTGATACTCTTGGTTTAACTTCTGCAACATCAACTTTAGAAGCAAGACAACGAATTGTATCATACCACTTTATGTGATAATCATCTATTAGATTTCTAAGTGTAAACATACAACTTTTTAAAGCTGAAATAGAACTTAAACCATCACGAATGTCAAATGTTTTACCTTGCAACATTTGTGTAACAGGAATAATGTAGTCAAGAACTGCCCGAGTAACCACTAAAGATGCAATAAAATCAAAAGTTGTAATGAGTTTTAAAAAACAAGAAGTTTGTGAAGAAGTTTCTTTATTGCACTTTTTTTCTAAGATCATGCTCATTCCTTCAAGACAAAAAACAATAGGTACAAACAAACTTTCAAAATCATCCAACCCAGTTATACGTTCAACCCATCTTGTGTGACAAACATCAATTAATTTTTTCTTTGTTGCAGAAGGACAATGTTTGGTGATAGCTGCTTCTAATAAATTTTGTCTTGACTCAGGAAAATTAAAAAAATAAGACAATTGTTTTACTTGCTCCATCGTACTTCTGACTTCTTGCAGTTTGCACGAATTTGCTACACTAAGATTAAGACGATGATTAAAACAGTGAAAAAACTGCTTTGTCATTGTGATCTTTAATTCTCTTTGCAAGACTTTTAAAATGACCAGCAACAGATCCTGCACCATCATACCCCTGACCTTGACAATTGGAAATGTCAAGAGAATAATCTTTAATAGTTTTGCAAAGAGCTTCTCAAAATAAACCATATTCACAATGCAAAAACCCATAAATTCTTCTCTAACATCAAAAGAACTATCTATAAATCTAATAATTAAAGACATTTGTTCCTGATTGGAGCAATCAGATGCTTCATCAGCAATTATGAAAAAAATGGTTTTCCTTTATATCGGAAATTAAAATATTCCGGATATATTTACCACAACAATTTATTAATTCATTTTGTGACGAGCTAGAAATATAAGATGCATTCTTTGCACAGCTGTTAAGATAATGAACTTTATCCCCACCTCTGATCCTGTAATTTAAAAGTTCAACAAAATTTCGTACTCCATTTACTAAAGAATATTTTCCAACAGTAGGATGATGTTGGGAATCGTCACGATGACATCTAAAAGCTATATCGAGACGGCCTAAAAAAATGATTGAGTCAACAATTAAACGCAATTTGTCCCAATTTAAAGCAACCTCCTTTTCATATTCTTTATTAATTAAAATATCAATATTTTGAATAATTCCATTCATTGTGTTTAAAACTACTGAAAATATGGTCCAGGTGTTATAATGAAGACTTTGCACAGCTAAGTGATGTTCATTAATCTTTCCTTTTTTCCCATGATGATGTCTTTTAAAAGCACTCACAGCATCTGACCAGTGCTTTACAGGCTGAGAAAACAAGTTTTTACATCTGCTAGATTTCAAAAAGTATTTAAACCCAAACAAAACACAACTCAAACAATATGCTTCATCTTCAGATGGTGAATAACTAAGCCATGAAAACTGCTTCAACCAGATAAGTTTGAAAAATTGTCCATTTGTTTTTGAAAAACAATAAATCATTTAAAGTAGATGCAATATCATATTCACTAGAGAATTCACTTGACAACTTATTTGTATTAAACTCCAGTTTTGAAATTTTGGCAGATAAAAACTTTTTTTTTTAAATTTTACAATTATTTTCATTTAAAGGTAGCAAAGTATTGGAAGAACACGATTTTGAATCTATAAAGGAATCAAAGACACTATTTCTGTGAGAGGATGTTATAAATTTGTTGTTATTAAGTTCATATAAAAAAGATTTATCAGCAATGGTAGAAATAGGTGGTTCTTGATTGGTGTTGTATTTATCTGTAAACTAGAGGTACATAATGATTGTGTTAATATGGAAGTGGAGGATTTGATCCTTCAAAACAAAACAATAAATTCAGAACATCTGATGATGCAGATAAAATATGAGGTTCAATTTTAAAATTAAACATAAGTTTATATTTTAGGAGAGAACCAATTGTTCTGTAGTAACACTGAACTTGTTTAAAACCAAACTATTAACTTATTATTATTTATTTAACTTGTTTAATTACCAAACTATTATCACCACTCAGACAAATAGAAAACGAACTAAATAGATAATTACCAGTAGATTCAGATCTGTAAAAAAAAAAAAAAATAAAGCTTTTTAATACACAGTAAAAAAGATCCAACAACAAGCTTAATGTAAAATAAAATTTTATTCAAGTATTTATATTTGATAGAAAAAAAAGCAAATCAATTAGATTAAAGCAAAAGATAAAAAAATAGTTTGCTTATGCTAAGTTTCTTAAAGCAATTTTAAGTCAAATTTATTATTTTAATGCTTTTATCACTATTATTATTGTTGTTATTATTGTTATTGAAGTCTGATAATTTGACTAATGGGTAACATTTGTATGTTACCCATTAGTCAATGGGTAATAATAATGGGTAACATTTATGTTACCCATTAGTCTAATGGGTAACATTTATATGTTACCCATTAGTCAACTTAAGGACAATTACCTATAAAACAGTCTAAACAGATTCAATTATAGCATTTAATATAATCTTTTTTCCACGACTCTTCGTTTTCTTTATTTGTTGATTTTTCTTTATATAATTTGTATACTGTACTTGTAAACCATTCCTATTTGTTTCTACTAACAACCATCTCTGTTTCGACTAACTATTTAATAATAATATTGGTTCTTTTATTTTGAATATTTGAAGGAACGGCCAAAAAGTATACTAGGTAAGAAATCGCAAGGCATAAATTGACAAAAATTCGCGTCGCAAATTATCAGATAGACTTTACCAAGTCATGAATTATCATCGCAAGTCATAAATTGACAAAAACTCGCGTCGCAAATTATCAGATAGACTTTACCAAGTCATGAATTATTATCGCAAGTCATAAATTGACAAAAATTCGCGTCGCAAATTATCAGATAGACATTACCAAGTCATGAATTATCATCGCAAGTCATAAATTGACAAAAATTCGCGTCGCAAGTTATCAGAGAGACATTACAATTATTATTATTACTATTATTATTATTATTATTATTATTATTATTATTATTATTATTACTATTATTGCTATTACGATATATATTGTACCGCAACAAGCTATAGCATGTGTAACCAACTATGGTTTTGGGGGCCTACATAAAAATTTATAAATTATTTTTTAAATAAGTTAATTAAATGGGAATAAAGCCAATTTCATTGTTAATCAGCTTCAAGGTTTTCAGATTCTAAAAATTTGTTCAATCTTGCTTTGAAACTATTTACAGTTGTGGCACTGACTATGTTTTTAGGCAATTTATTCCAAGTGTTCACCACACGATTTGTAATAAACTGATGACGCTCTGATAAAGTTGTTCATTGTTTTTTATTAACTCTCTAACTAGCTTAAAGTCATGACGTCACGTTCGATTTTGATTTAAATTTCCTGTATGAGAGCGAATTTACGTTGCACCAATTTACAATATTCAAGCCTTTTTTTTAATTTAAAACACTGTATTAGGTCACCTCGAACTCTACGGTCTACAAGAGATTGAATACCCAAAATTTTTAATCTTTTTTTGTAATCCTTACAAATTAAACTACAAATTTCAAAATACAAAGGACTTTGTATTCTTTATACTTTTCTCAATTACAATTTTCATTTTCTAAATTACATCTTACGATTTCTTATTTACAACTTTCATCTTCTCAAACACATCTCACGTTTCTTAATTACAACTTTCAAGTTCTCAATTACATCTTGAAAAGATGTATCAAAACTTTATATAAATCATAATTAATTTTTTTCTAAACTTTCTTAAGTGCACTCTTGGTAATAGAAACACAGTAAGTAAATAGTTTAACTAAGTTTTTTTTTCAAAAAACCAATAAAATTAGATCTATTTAAGATATTCTTTTCAAAAAATTGTAAATAGTTTTAATTTTATTGGTTTATTTAATACTGAATTTTTTTATAAAATATTTTTAACAATGATTTGATTAGTAAAATAGGCAAGGAGTATTATTTTACTTCAGCATGTTAAACAGAACCATGACTAGGTTGTGTTTAACCTATCTAATTTTATTTTTTAGTTTAACCAAGTGTAAAATTTTAAAGATTTTTTGGCCCTTATGATTGTTTTTTTTTGGGGCTTCTAAGCCACTTGCCACGACACTGATTTCAAATAACACGAAAGGAAGAAAAAACACATGCCAAGTGTTTTCTCTAAAAACCTAAACAAACCAAGTGGTTCGCAATTAGTTGTATCAAGCAATTAGTTGCATCATATTCATCTTAAGAACTATTGTTTGCATTAGGGTAGTGCTTGCGCCAAGATGATAAAGAAAAAGAAGCTAAAGCTATTTACAATTATCTGAATATATGAGTTGAAAACTATTACAGGCCATTTTTTAACTTCTAATTACTTAAAAACTCACCACACTACATCTCTTGGTACACTGTCAAAAGCTTTTTAAAGGTCTCCAAATTACATTCACAGATTTTCTTTGCTTTTACAAGCTTGCCTTACAAGAAATATAGTTTCTATTCTGTATCTTAAACTAAATTTAAACTTATTGACAGATTTTTAGCTTTGTAGAATAATTTTGTTAATTAGAATGCGAATTTTCAAATCCCTCAAAATGAGGGGGGGGGGGAGGTGTAAACTTTGCATGGTCATAACTTTTGTAATTTATAATATTTTTTTACGAAATTTAAAATCTGTCAATAAATTTAAATTTAGTTTAAGATAGTAAAGTAGAAAAATTTACTTCATTAGTACCTTAATGTTTGAGCAGAGTGGGGCAAGGGCTTTTTTGTTCCCAGGCCTCCGCCAACCTAAGTTTTTGCAAGGCTTTATCATTTAGCATAGTTTAGAGTTTTTATTTAGCAAGTTTAGAGTTTTACACAATGTGTGAAAATGTCCTACATGAAAAAATCATGCAAGCGCCCATAACTGCTTCCTATTTTGTCAGTAATAATTCTTTTTTTAAATTTCATTACTTTTTCAAGCAATTTTCTTTTTCTGTTTAAACCGTGTTCTTTACCTCCTTTGTAAAGCTTTACTCTTCAATTTTTCTTCTGATCGTTTGAAGTTTTACTTTTATAATTGCTTCAATTGTAAGTTTTTTTTTTAACTTTTTTATCCTGCTCCTTAACAATCTAAACATCTTTTAATCTCTTTAACAACCCTAATATACTTTTTCAAAAACATTTCCTATTTTTATAAACATTTGTTTTTCGCTCAGAACATTCTTTTCCTCTGAACCTTTTTTGTATATGGCTTGTTTTTTGTTTTGTAAAACTAAGTATTTTTATTGTGACGCCATCACTAGGAAGATTACCATCCTAGGTTAATAAGCTCCTCTTGCCCTTATCTCACTAAACTGAGGTTTTTATTTCAAAATATCCATTATTCAGGTGATTTTGCCCTAAAATATTTTTATTTTAAGATCAGTTATAATCATGACATTATATAAGCAGATATTTCCTTTTAGTAAGCATTGTAGTGCTCACTAAAAGGAAATTTCACAAATCTTTTTTTTACTTGTTTAAAGTGCTTAATAAGTGCTTACAAAATTTTATCCTTAATAAATAATCTTTAATAATAATAAAGATAATGATCATGATTATAATAATAACAATAATAACAATAATAATAACAATAATAATAATAACAATAATAATAATAATAATAATAATTTTTTGAATGGAATTTGTTAGTGATTAAATTATAGGTGCTGATTTAAAAAATGATCTTAGTTTTTCTCTATCACGTCAAGTTTTTAAATTATAGGGTTTTCACTTTCTTAAAAAATGTGATAAAATGTAAATTATATAGTACATAGCCGGTATATATTTTTTTATCCAATTATTACCATGCAAAGGAAAATTAAACAATTGGGTTGAACTGCAATGTTTATTTAACGCAAATAATATTTTTAAAAATTAATATGGCTATTGAATATGTCAATTTTATAAGTAGTTAGGGTAAAAAATGTACGTTTATAGCTCTTTATGGAATGTTCAGATCGAGGACTATGATGTTTTATGCTCCAACAAAAGTCGGCTATCAAATGTACATCCCATCTACCTTGATAACGTTATTCCACAACCTTCAAGTCTTGATGAAATTGTTCTCCGTGCTCATCACTGACAGCACCGAGATTTTAACGAAAATTATCGAGATGGAAATACAGAAAATGTAGTTTAATGCTCTTATTGCAACCAAGTGCTTTATAATTTTCTAATAGTTGCTAAACAATTTCTTTTTAATTATGTGCGTACGTATTTCCAAGATAGTTCTTAACGCTGACTTTAAATAATATCAAAGCATTCTTCTCAAGATCCGACATAGTTCTGGTAAATATTTATCTTTGATAAGCTTTCGAATTCGTGGACCATCAAAGACACCGGCTTTAATTTTTTTAATTGACGGTCTAGGAAATGCATTAGCAATGTACTTGAAATAATCGTCATTGGTTATCAGTGCTTTCACAAATTGCTTTATGAGACCTAATTTTATGTTCAAAGGTGGAAATTTTAATTTTTTTAATTTAATATACAGAGAAAGCAAGAATAATTTGTGTCAAAACGTAGCTAATTAAGGAGGAAACACACCAATTTAGGGTCAACGCAGATTGTCCTATGATGCTTTTTATACTGTAATAACTCAATAACTCTTTTTAAATCCATATTCAGAATGAATTTTTTGATAGGCCCAAATCCTGTTCCAAATCATTCAACTCTAGCTTATCAAATCCCTTGAGCTGAATTGTGATGTTCAAAATCTGCATCATTTCTGTCAGTGTCTTCTTGAACTAGTTTTTTTCTAGAGTAGATAGTTGTTTGAATACTGGATCTTGAATTTCATTTAAATGACACGTTGGTCTTAAAGTTTATGGTAAATTAGGATAAACTATTTTTTTTTTATTTTTTTTTAAAGCCTTTTACTAGACAGAAGTAACAGTCTGTTGAATGATCTTTTTGCTCACACCAAACCTTGGAAATCCCGAATGCTAACTTTTCTTGTGCTCCCTTAGTCCACATAAGTAAACATTTGACAAACTACTTGTACACTTTGTAAGGGGCGCATGGCTTGTCTTGATCACCAAGTTTCATCAGGAACATTTAAATGTAAAACTCACATGTTTTGAAAACAATAAAAAATATTTTAACAAAATTAAAAATTCACACAAAAAATAGCTTGTAGCCCAGACAAACTATTTTTTTAGATTGTAGGGTAGACGAATCCAATCGTAATCAGCGGGTAACTCTTTTACGGTAAAATTTGTTTAACTAAAGCGCAAAGGGTGGAGAAAAAAAGTTGACTTCTTAGAAAATAAACGATTTCAGTTTTGGAATCAACATGTCAATTTTAATCCAAATAGGCCTCCTAATCAAATTAAACACAAAATTTTAATCAAATTGTTTCTCAGAGTAATTTATTAAAATATTTATTACTCAAAATATCAGACATTTACATATAGTTTAATATTGAGTTTTACCTGTATTTGGCTTTACCATCTAAAAAACAATTGTGTTTTATCAAAAAAATACATCATATAGAATATCAAAGTTCACATTTTCTTCAACTGAATAGAAAATGGTAGTAAAACTGAAAAAATGAATATTAGATAAATTTTGTTTAAAAAGACTCAACTAAAAATTGCTAGACTACAACGAAATTAAAATTTCAATATTATATTTTCTCAATGGATGTCAGAAATACACATTTCATTCTATATATACAATGTTTTCCTTTACGTAAATCCAAGGCCGACGGTTTTTGAAGTAGGAGGGCACAACTGTCAGTCTCTAAAAAAATGTCCTATATATCCAGAAACTTTAAAAAAAAAATAATAAAAAAATGTCGTTTTGAAAAAAACTTGAGGGCATGCAGCCCTGGCGTTGTCGGCCCTGATATCAGAATTAAAGTTTTTTATATATATATAACTTACTCTTAAGCAAATTTTATTGAAATTATTTCCAGTTTCTTCTACAAAATGTTGAATTTTTTTCAAAACTCTTATTTAGACTTTAAATATTTAGTGACGGACTTACTAAATTTTCAATGGGGTGGGGAGAGAGAATGTTGATACAAAAAATATGGCATACTCCAATTCCCCCCACCTCCATGTTTTCATTGCTATGATTATTATTGTGAAAGAATTTTATTTTTACCACTAAAAATATTTTTTTTAGGATACTGATGAAAACGATATCTGTTCAAAAATCGTTTACAAAGTTAAAATATGAATCTAAATTGACTTCTAATTATGATGCATTTATCATGAAAATTGGGATCTTTTGTTGAATTTTTTCAATTTGATAAAATAAAATTAAAATAACTTTTTATCCCAACCCTCTTTGTATATATGCGCGTATAAGTTTTTTAAATGTATCGTATATATGCGCGTATAGGTTATTTAATTGTATGCATACTATTTATACATTTAAATAACCTATCTGTGCATACCAACGCCGTAAATTTATGCAATGTAATCTGTATATGTGGAACTGGACTATATATATATACAAAGATTTTGAGAATAGACAAGAAAATAAACAAGACAATAGAACAACAAAAGAAGTTATGAGAGAAGGTTTCAAAAAAGACTTCGAAGCGTAGATAAATGCGCAGTTTTGAAATATAAAAAATTTTCATTTTTATTAAACTTTAATAATTACAATGTTTGTAAGCAGCTTTCAAAGAATATTTATGAGTAAGCTGTAAATAATCAAGTGGATTGGCACTTTTTATATTATCCATTAAAGTTTCTGCTTGAAATTTGATTTTTGTATTCAATTTTTTGACGTGTTACTATAAGGAAAAATTTCCGTTAAAAAATTATGAAATATCTATATTTTTTATATCTATACTTCAAAACTACTTTTTTTAAAAAGTCTTACGTTGAAAAAACTTACATGTTTGACACCAAAAATAAGTTTCACAATTAAAAAATGAGTTTTATTTATGTAAAAAACATATAACATAATCTAGCTTTTCTATTTGAAAAACTTGCTGTTGAAAAAAATAAAACTTCCTTTATAATGGGTGATTTTAATATCGATCTTATAAAAGCAAGCTCAGATAAATGAATCTCGGAGTATTTGAACACCATTGGTTCAAATAACTTTCTTCCTTTTATATCTTTACCAACAAGAATTACCAATCACTCAAGTACTTTAATTGATAATATATTTTCTAATTCAACTTCTAAAGATATTTTTTCCGGCAATCTAACTATTAGAATATCGGATCATTTGCCACAGTTTCTAATTTATTCATCTTTTAAAAAAAGATTTATTAATTCTCAAAAAAGCAATATTATTCTTCGAAACTTTAAAAAATTAAATAGTGAAGAATTCAGGAATGATTACATGGAAATCAACTGGGATGAAGTAATCAAAGTTTCCAATAGTAATACAAATAAATCATATGAAGATTTCTTCACTACCTTTAACTCTCTTCTAGACAAACACGCGCCGTTAAAAAAACAAAGTAACCGTAAGTAAACTAAGTAAGGCTTAACTCGAAGGCTTTAATCCATGGGATACTTCAGCAATTTTAACCTCGATAAAAAAAACGAAACAATATATTTAAGAAGTTCCTTAAAACAAAAAATCTTAATGACAAACTAATTCTTGAAAAAGAAATTTACTTGTAACACTTATTCGAAGAAGAAACAAAAAACACTTTTCTAACTACTTTACTACCAATAGCAATAGTTTGAGAGCTACGTGGAAGGGTATTAGAACTCTTTTGAATATACGTTCGAATGATATCTCATATACATCTTGTATATCTTCAAACAACACCATTATCAATGATCCAGTTAAAATCTCGGAAATTTTCAACTCCTTTTTTATTTCAAACCGTAAAGAAGTGCAAAAAAATATTCATTCATCTCATACTGACTTCCATAAGTATTTAAAGACATCAAACCCTGACTCTCTTTTCATTAAACCTAATGAAAAAAATGTAATAATATCAGTTATTCTTTCTCTTAATGATGGCAAGACTTCTGGTCCAAACAGCATACCAACCTTTATTCTAAAACTTCTTGCTAATGATATTTCCTCAGTACTTTCTAAACTATTTAATCTCTCATTCGCTACTGGTATATTCCCTAATATTTTAAAAACTGCATCTGTTAAACCAATCGATAAAAAGGACTCAAAACTTGACTGCAATAACTATAGACCAATATGATTATTATCAAATATCAGCAAAATTCATGAAAAATTAATGTATTCTTGTATCTACCACTTTCTTGATAATTCTAAGTGTCTCTACGGCCCTCAGTTTGGATTTCATTTAAAACACTCTACTTCCCATGCACTTATTAGCATTACTGAAATGATTCGCGGTGCGATTGATAGTGGTTCTTTTGCCTGTGGCGTCTTTATTGATCTCCAAAAAGCATTTGATACAGTTGATCATAAGATTTTAACTGAAAAATTGTATCACTATGGTATACGGGGTATCGCTAATGATTGGTTTTCACCCTATATTAACAATCGCACTCAGTTTGTCTCAATTAATGGGTTTCAATCCACATGTAAAGTTATTAAGTATGGTGTACCACAGGGTTCTGTTCTAGGACCTTTACTGTTTTTAATATGTATTAACGATCTGCCTCACTCTATAAATAATTCGATTGTTCATAATTTCGCTAACGACACTAATCTTCTATGCATAAATAAATCACTCGCGCAGCTTTGTAAAAACGTTAATTCAGATCTCCATTATTTTTGTCATTGATTAAATAGTAACCGTCTTTACCTAAATATCAATAAAACTGAATTTATTATTTTTCACCCTCCAAAAAAAAGATTGATAGTAGTAATGTGAAAATTAGAATTAATGGTAAAAGACTTTTCCCATCTAAATATATAAAGCGTCTCAGGCTATTTCTTGACAAAAACCTATCATGGTACTATCAACTAATTCAATTAAATAAAAAAAATCTCACGTGCCAATAGTATGCTGTCATTAATACGACACTATGTTCCCCAACATGTTTTAATATCATTTTACTATTCCTTGTTTTCCTCACATCTAAGTTATTGTTGCACTGTTTGGGTTCAAAAAGGTAATTTTCTATTACTTCGTATAAATAACGCACTTCCTTAAGAATTATAACATTTTCTCCCTAACGATCTAATATCGAAAATAGGTTTTCTGAATTAAAAATTCTAAAATTTCAAGATCTAGTAAAGCTTTATAATTGTCTTTTTGTGTTTGATTTTCTTCAAAATAAACTACCAAATTCCTTTAATAACTTTTTTATTGAAACAAGTAACACACACAAATATTACACGCGAAATACTGAAAATTTTTAACTTGCACACTTCCTTTTTCAGCATTTTTAAATATGGCAAGCGCACTATAAAACATCAATGTATTTCTCACTGGAACCAAATAATACCATTTATAAAAAAAAAGATTTTAACTAAATACCTTATTATTACCAACATTCTTCTTCTCAATCGAAACCAAATTAAGAAATTTATATTTGAGTATATATTTAATGAATATTAATTTTATCTATTATTATTATTGCTTTTTTTATATTACTGTATTTATAAAACTATTATTACTTTTATTTTATACTGTCTTTTTTAACTCTAATAATATTACTATTATCATTAATTTATCTTTGTTTTTTAAATCTTTTTAATATTATTTATAATGATAGTAATAGTGATTCAATTGTAGTAATAGTTTTATGGTTATTGTCCTAATTTTTGCAATTGTTATGTTTATTTTATTAATTTCTCTCATAAACTTTACTATAATTATTTATACCATTGTTTTTATCATTAGTTATAATTCTTAGTAAAGTTATCATGATATAGTTACTATGTGTTTTTTTATTCACATTATTATTAATATTATTATTTTTATTGTATTATTATTGCAATTTGCAATTATTAATATCATCTTTATTTATTAGTGCTCCTATTACATTTTTTTATTACTTGTGTTATTGTTGTTTACGCCAGTATTTCCTTGTCTTGATTTTTTTTTTTAGGTTATTTGTTTATTAAGGTCCATTGACAAGTTTTTAACTATATGAGTAACATCAAACTTAATTTTATAAATTATAATTAAGTTTGTAATTTTTAGTTTTATAATTAAATAAATAGAAATGGATAGTGATATTTTACGAAAGAAAAATTTTACGAAGAAAAAAAGAAAAATTAGAAAGAAATTTAGAAAAAATTTAGAAAGATTAGAAAATTTAGAAAATTTAGGAAAGATTAGAAAATATAGAAAATTTAGAAAGATTAGAAAATTTAGAAAAAATTTAGAAAGAAAATTAGAAAAAAATTTAGAAAGAAAAATTTTACGAAGACTTTTCAAACGCATTTTCATTTAAAACTGAACTTGAAACTTTAAAAAAGAGTTTCACTGAGATACACATAATTATTAGAAGTATAAATAAATTGTTCGACAATCTAAAACAGTTCATAATACAATACAATTACTTATTTAGATAATTTTCCTAAATTAAAAATGGTGCACCGATAAATCGCCTCAAGCAAGGTTTATACAACAGATTATATACCAATAACTTCTGAAAGAAAAAAAACAACAAATGCAGGAGGAATATCCGAAATGATAAAGCGAATAAAAAAGGAAAAATCCTATGTTGACAACGAGTTCTTTACAATTGAGATATTCAAAAAATCAAAAAATCTTTTAGTCTATATTTTAGTCAATAAAAACTTAAAAAATATTTTAGTTTTCACCTTAGACTGTTATGTTGTAGACTGTTGTGTTGTAGACTGTTATGTTTTAGACTGTTATGTTGTAGGCGAAATAAGCAAAATTTCAAATTACCCGAAAGAAATCTTCCAGGGAATAAATAATGATGGGAAAAAAATATTCTGTATAGTAGATCTAAGCATTAACTGTTCAAACTACAACGAAAATGCGTCTACAAAACTCGTTTTCGATAAAATGCATTAGATATATATCTTTCAAGTCGTCAATAAACTCATTCTTTTTTAGAAGTCTCCTTAAGGTGGTAGTCTACCTGAAATAATGAAAATTTTCAAAGTTTTAAACTATACTGTTTTAGCCTATTTCATATACGTAGAAAATGGTGGTGATATTTGTTTTTTATAAAAATATTTAGAAATTAAATAATTTCATCATTAGACATAGTTAATAAACAAAAAAATTGTGACGCCTACTTTAAGTGAGTTTTTAAGAACTTTTTACTTGGATCTTTTAAGAAAAATGAATTATTATTCATTTTTTTTTGAATCATTGGTACACTTTTTAAAGTAACCCAGGGTATTCACATGAGTTTTAAAGTAAAACCAAAAGTAGAAACGCAGTTATATTCGTAAGATTTATCAGAAACTTAATTTTGCTGCTGGCAAATATATTTTTCATTTATATATTAATCTGCGTCTTAATTAAACATATGACATTTAATTCCTGCAAGAATTTCTGCTTATCTTATCATAAATTTTAATGAGGGATTAAATAGAATGTTAAATGTATTTAACATGTATAATGGAAAAAAATTAAATATGTAAAATGGAAAATTTACAAAAGAATTTAGCCCGAACAAAGAATGTGCGAAAGTCGCTTGTGAATCACAAATCTACTCCAAAAGTCAAGCTTAAACAAAAAAAAAAAACAAAAAACAAATAAAAGACCCCAGCGTAAAAGTTTTGCAGATGCCAATGAAGAAACCCAAAGAGTAGTAAATGAAACTGGTTTTTTTTGATTTTTTTTGTACATTGTTAAATCTAGATTTGACAATTGCTAACTAATTGGTTTGGGTATTTTTCTTTTTCTTTTTTTTTTCAAGTGGTAATTTATAATTAGTGGTAAAATATAATTTTGAATTATAAAAAAAAAACATTTCTAAAGCCAATATAGATTTGAAACAAGAAAAATAATGGTTTGCTAATGCAACTTGTGAATAATTGGCTTAAGTTTTCTAAATAATTGGCTTAAGGATCTCACTTCTCCTACAGCATGGGGCTCACAGTAACTGGTGAAATTTAATTCAGATAAAACTCAATTTTTTTCTGCCAATTGTTATCGCAATAATTTAGATCTTCCTATATTTATGAACGGTAATATACTCATATGTAATGTATTTATGTATTTAGGAACGTAATGTATTTATAAACGATAATGTACGGTAATGTAAGCAGTAACGTTGTAATCAAATCTATACCTTATATAACAATACCATTGTTGCATATTTTTAATCTTTCGTTAAAGCAAGGAGTATTTCCAGAATATTTTAAAACTGCAAGAATTATTCCAGTTTTTAAATCGGGAGATACTTCTAATGTTTCTAATTATAGACCTATGTCCATTCTTGCTTGCTTCTCTAAAATACTAGAACGATTAATGTTCAATAGGCTTTTCACTTTTTTAGAAACAAATAATATTCTTTACAACAAGCAATTTGGGTTCAAAAAAGCTCATTCTTCTGATCATACAATTCTTAAACTCGCTCATGATATTTTTCAGGCGTTTGATATAAATAAGTTTACATTAGGTATTTTTATAGATCTAAGCAAAGCTTTCGACACTGTCGATCATACTATTCTATTAAGAAAATTAGAAAATTATGGAACTACTAATATAGCTTGGTTTCAAAACTATCTGACTAATAGAGAACAGTACGTTTCGTATGATGGTGGAAAAACCGACATTGAGATAATCACTTGTGGAGTTCCACAAGGATATTAGGACCACTTTTGTTTTTAATTTACATCAACATCCTGAATAAAGCTTCTAATGTTTTAGACTCGATTTTATTTGCTGACGACACTAATTTATTTTATTACCATAGTGAT
The DNA here is from genome assembly GCF_038396675.1 of Hydra vulgaris. Classification (NCBI taxonomy): domain Eukaryota; kingdom Metazoa; phylum Cnidaria; class Hydrozoa; order Anthoathecata; family Hydridae; genus Hydra; species Hydra vulgaris. The sequence goes on along the minus strand of NC_088921.1, from coordinate 5,853,686 downwards.
ATAAAAAACGCTATTTGAAACAGTCAACAAAGAACTTTTGAAAATAACTGAGTGGTTTGATATTAATAAACTATCAGTACACTTAAGCAAAACTAAGTATACCTTTTTTCATCGCCTTCATCAAAGTGACAAAATTACCTTACAACTTCCAAATATTGGCATTGTGAAACGCAATATTAAAAGAAAAAAACAATGAAGTTTCTAGGCGTTTTCCTTGATGAAAATGTTACGTGGAAAAATCATATAAACTTAATCAAAAATAAAATTTCTAAAAATATTGGTATACTTTATAAGGTAAAACCTTACCTGAATCAAATATGCTTAAAATACATCTATTTTTCTTTTATTCATTGTTTTCTCAATTATGCTAATATTGCTTGGTGCAGCACCAAAAAAAAAAAAAAAAATGAAAAACTTCTCAACGAACAAAAACATGCAGTTAGAATAATATCCAATGAACATCGTCTCTCGCCTTCACAACCATTGTTTAAAAATCTCAAAATACTGTATGTTTACCAAATGAATATCTATCATATTTTAATTTTTATGTATAAAGTCAATAATGAAACGATCCCAAATATATTCAAAACCTTATTTTAAAAAATTAAAACCAAAAGAGTTAATTTTATTTAATGTAAACATTGAGGACTTTTTCTAGAGCTATATTTATAAATGGGTCATCAAAATAGATTATGTTGTATATTTTCATGTTATATGGAAAGATTTGAGTTTATGAATTGTTATTTATTCTACTTTTCATTTTTATTGCAATACAAAAATGTACATTTGTTTTATTAAATTCTTTTAAATTCTTAATAATATATTTCTTAATATAATATTCTATTTTTATTTGTTTTTCAAATTTATTTGAAACATTTTTTATTTTTATTTTTACTTTTTTGTGATCTTTTATATTGATATTAATATCGGAATTGCTTATTTATTATTTTTTAATTTTTTATTTATTTATTTTATCTTTTTTTAATTTTTATGTATAATATTAAATGACATATACTTGCATTACCGTATGTGTGTATATAATGTGAATATATTATTTTCGGAATTTTAGGGGCTTGGTGACAATTATGTCAAGAAAGAAAACAATTATGTCTTCTTCTTGCCCCAGCCATTGTTAAACTTTAAATATGAAATTTATAAATATGTATTGACGGCAAACTTACAGGGAAAAAAAAAAAAAAACTTGATGAGTCATCTACCATTCACCTTCCAGGATTAACTTCCGATCTTTCTTGGAAACCATATATCAAACCCGTTGCAAAATTAAAATCTGCTAAGTTTGCATCTTTTTATCGAGCTCGACAGTTTCTTACTCCGGATTCTATTCACTATCTCTATAAATCTCAAGTCCGTCCTTGTATGGAATACTGTTGCCATATCTGGGGCGGATCTTCTAATGATGTCCTTTCTCTTTTAGACAAGGTACAAAAACGCATTGTAAACATAGTTAGACCTGCTCTTGCAGCCAACCTCCAACCATTATCACATCGTCGTAATGTTGCTTCTCTTTCTCTTTTCTATAAATACTATAATGGGCACTGCTCTAAAGAACAAGCACCTCTTGTACCATCTACTAAAGTTCATTCTCGTGTTACTCGTCATTCAATTAAGTCTCATCCTTTTTCTGTATATGTTCCTAAGTGCTCCAAAAACTCTTTTTCGTCTAGTTTTTTTTTTTGAACATCAATTCTTTGGAATTCGCTTCCTGCATCTTGCTTTCCTGATTCATATAATTTGCGATCCTTTATTTCGTCCGTCAATCGTTATCTTGCTCAACAATCTTCATCTTTTCTCTTCCAGTAACTTCCAACTCTAATTAGCGGTTGCTTGCAGCTTTGTTGGAAGCGAAGATGTTTAATAAAATAAATAAAAAAGTTAGACTAAAGCAATTGGTTTTTATTTTTCTTTTTTGTTTTTCTCAAAATGTGATTTTTGGAAACGGTGCGATAAATAACTTTTTTCAAATAAGTGCTATGTGATATGAAATTTGATACACTGATTCTATTATATATGAATTAACATTTTTATTTTTACTTTTTTGGTTCTTTAGTAAATTGGGCTCAAAACCTGTATTTTGGATCAAAATTTTGCTGCCATTTTGAATTATAATTTAAGCAAAAACTTTTCGATAAATTTTTTTTCTGTTGATTCAGCCAATTTAACTTTCTTATTAGATGATGTTCAAAAAAATCCAGCTCTGTATCTTTAACACTTCTTGAGTAATTTACCGCAGGGTAAATGCCCTTTTTTTGGTCCCGCGGACCAAAAAACAGTGTTTTAAAACCAAATTTGGAAGTTTAAATAAAAGTTCCATAGTTTGATAAGGTTTTTTATATTGCTGCCAGATTCTAAGTTTTCTGTTAAAGAATTCTAGGATTTAGTTTTCAAGGTAGACTACCACCTTAAAAGTAGGAATCATTAAAACAGATATATCATATCATTTATTTAGATCAATTTATTATTTTAAGATGTAAGAACAGTTCAAATTTCTATAACCTAAATCTAGGAGATTTAGGTTATAGAATTTTTCGGGAACAAAAATACCCAAAAAGCGTGCTCCCAGCCTGAGTATGAGGGCAATGAATTAATAAAATAATCTTTTTTAGAATATTATAAGTTAAAATTCATTAACAGGTTTTTAATTTTGTTTAATAATTTTTTATTGTTCAAAAATCACGACCATGTAAAAATTCTACCCTTACCCAAATGAGGGGGTTGTAAATTTGACACGATCATAAGAATTTATAGTATATGAGTTTATTGTATTATTTTAATTGCCCTCATACTCGGAATAAGGGAACACAATTTTTGGGGTATTTTTTACCCCATGCTCCAACCACCGCGATGTTAAAAAAACTTGAGACGTTCTGTAAGAAAAACTCGGAAAAACCATACAAAATTAATTAGTTTGCTTGATAGAATTGTTGTTAATAAAACAGAACATAACAACGAAATTGGTATTGCTCAAAATTTCTTGAGTCAAATTTCAAATATTGGCCTCAACATGGCTTCCAAACGTCCGTATTATTCTTTCAAAAACTTATGTTAAACTTAAAATTGCAGTTTCAGTTCGAATGGACTAAACTACCAAGAACAAGAAATTGCAATAAACTCGTTGGAAATAAATAAGGCTCCAGGCTCCGTTGACGAGGTTAGCAGTAATATAATTTAAAAATAGCAAAAGTATTAAAAATCGCGAATTCATTTACACGAAATAATCCTATCTTAATTTTTCCTGTCTTTTCAAAACTTTTTCTGCGAGTATTCAATATAAAACTTTACAAATACCTAGTAAATAATAAAACTTTGAATAAAAGCAATTCGGTTTCCGAACACAACACTCAACCGAGCATACAATTTTAGATCTTATAAATAACGTGAATGACTAATTAAAAATTCAATAAACAATTAGATATAGCTCTTTTGTTATTATTCTTCTAAATATAAATACGTCTCAACAGTATTTAAATTAGAGTAGTTTAGGTATAATGAGCACCTGAAGCGAAAATTGGAATATCTTCGAAAAAAATTATGCGGGATCCAAAACTTTAAAAAATAAATAATTTTTTTGGATCACTGCTCATGATCTACTTAAATATTTTGGCACCCGTAAATTTGTCTTAAAGAAATATTGAGACTATTTGATAATATGAACTGGGATATATTTAAATTAGGTTAAAAAAAAGAAACATTGGGTAAACTCAATAATTAAAAAAAAAAAGGAATGAAGGAAGTTTTTGAATAAAGCCGAAAAAAAATTTTTTATGCATTGAAGTGTTTGTTTTGAGTGACAAGAAAGTAACAGTTTAAATGTATGAAATAAAAAATAGTTAAAAATTAAAAAACTTTATGCTGAATAAATTTTATACAAAAATTTCTTCATACACTTTATTGATTGCGGCAGTTGCCCACCTTTACGACACCGTCTTTACAGCTTTCATTTTTTACAGCCTACAGCCTTTACAGCCTGCATCTGAAAGTAAAAGAAAATCAAGGAATCAGATACATGATTAATATTAATAAAATATAATAATATAATAAAAAAGTATGGGATTAAAGAATTTTTTAAACAAAATTAGCTAATCAACAATAAAAATAAAAATTACCATCATCTATTCGGAAAAAGTAAAATAACTAACAATTCGTACTCGGTTTATAAAAAATTTATATAATAATATTTAAGTAAATAATAACATTTAAGTAAAAATAAAAATGAAAAAAAAACTAAATAAGTATTGTTAATTAAAAATTTACATTAAAAATGAAATAAGAAAATATATATATATAAATAAATTAGAGGTATCACTTTAATTTAATTAACAAAAAATGTTGACAACTTGGTGGCTTTATTGTATATTTTTTAAATATTTAATTCTAATTTTAATGAGGCTTTAAACTGTTCTATTCTAGATTTCTGTGTTTTTACAACTTTAAAAACTCATTCTACAAATCAGTTAGACGATATTATATTGAATATGAATTTAGTTATGAATTATATATAAGGAAAATAAAGTTTTTGTTTTTATTTGATATTCATAAAATTATTTCTTTAAAATAGGCTTGAAATATTTCTGAAGAATTTCTATTTTTATTTTATACGATACATATCTTTGTTTTAAACAAGAACTTGAAAACTTGGTGTAAATTGCTTTTATAGACATTCAGGACCTTTATTAGTTTTACCCGCCTTAAAAAAGCACATTACCAAACAACCAGGCTAAATCAATTTTTCCTTTTTTCAGGCTAAATTAATTTTTTCTTTTAAAACAGAAAACAGACTTTTTTTTTTGCACTTTAATGACTTCACTTATTTTATTAATTCTCTTCTGAGCATACTCTATTGAAACCATTTGGGACGAAATAAGCTACAGAAGTGGTCGAAACCATTTTGGAAATAAAATATATTAAGAAATCCAATGCAAAAAAGTCTCCCACAAAGTCTTCTTCTGCTAATTTACTATCTTTGTTAAAAGGTTATTGAATTAAATTTTTTTTGCAGAACTCAAATACTATCAATCTAATATCCATCATTGAGAGACCATAAAATGAATTGTCCATATCTATAATATACTTATTTAGATCTTGTTTTTGGTTATCAGAAAGCACTTTTCTAAATCTTTCAAGTAAAATAGTATGTAAACTACTTTCAAGTGAAGCCTTTTAACACGCCGATGTAGTGAATCTTTTGGCACACTAAAGTTTTAACAAGCTTTTTTTAAAGACACCTGCTTCAACTTTACTGCCGTAATAGCATTTTTCATGTTATCTTCGTTCCAGTTAGCTTGATTAGTTTTTTTCTTGTAGTTTCTCAATGACCACAAAGTTATATTCTTTTAAAGTTTCTAATAAAATTATGTTTTACTTTTACATAAAATTCTTTCATAAAATGACGATATCGTAAACGTTTACTTTGACGATTTATAAAGTTTATCAACTTGCTATCCCAAACGTTTACTTTGACGATCTTTTTCAGTAACTAGCGTTGTCGCACATTCTCCGTAAATGTGAAGTTATATATTTCTTAAATATCTTTGAAAGAAAATAATCTGACATAAAAAGTAGAATGGTAGCTGAAAGATAACTAATGAATGATTACAAAATCAATATTACGTTTCTTCTGTGGTAAAAAATGGCCGCGTACGTGGATTTTTTCCACATAAGAAAAAAATAATAATTTTGATTTATCAATCAAATTGACGGAACTCGTAAGCTTTATACCCACTTTTCAATGTCATAGCTTATGAAAAAACTGATGGAAACTACTTTAAAAAATATTAAAAACGTGAAATTTTTAATATAATTAAGCACAATTACTGAATCATTTAAAAAAAATTCTGTACAAAGCTAGAAAACCTAATTGTCTCACTTTGACCCGGCGTCTCGCTTTGCCCCAGGTTACCCTACCTTGTTGTTTTGATTTAGTTTATTGGTAAATTTACTGTGATGTACTTTATCCATTTAAGTATATTCTTAAGTAACAATTATATTATAAAATAACACAAATTATAATAAAATTTTTTATATTATAATTTGCAATTTTTAAACTATGTAAAGAGATATTTAGAAACACAATCTTAATGCCTTGTTTTGTTAAAAAAAAGCAAACTTTTAAATATTCATTTTATTAAATTTTGCTGATAAATACATGAAATCTGAAAAAAATTAATTCAAAATATAAAATCATTTACTAATGGAATAATTACAACTGCATTTTAATAATAAGGAATGATAACACCAAATTGGTGTTGTTGGTGTCACAAACAGCGATATATCTGAACTCAACTTTTAGCTACGCTACTGCTGAAACCAACTTAAAAATACAATGAACTCTAATAGTTACCTTATTCAACTATTCTAATTCTAATTAAATATTATTTATATAATATTTCTTTAACATCTAGTTAAGAAATATATTTTTTATATAAACTTTAAAAACCGCTCTAAACAAGAAGCAATTTTTTTTTATTATAAGTGTTTTTAAAACTTAAATCCGATAATAAAACTTAAATCTAATTCACTTAAAGGTTAAGGAGAAATTATTTTTATACGCAATATTAAAATATTATATCAATTTAATTTATTTTTAGATTCAATTTTATTCTTGGGTATTTCTACAGGCGTAATAGACGTACCCTAGATCCGCCCCTGATTTATATTAAATTTGTATATGTAAAATAAAAATTTACGATCTTAATTTAATGAAATAAATTATTTCGAATTGCTATAGCAATTCGAAATAATTTATTTGCACTTAAACAATATAGCAATTGCTATATTGTTCAAGTGCAAAGAAATTATTTTCGAAAATGAATACTACTCAAAATGTCGAGGATAAGAATGATGATTATGAAAACAATTATAACTTTATTATGAACTTTTCCATCGTAAAAAGATTATTTAGTAAGTATATTTGTTGTCTTGAATGTGGAAATAAGATTATTTTGCAAGGTAACCTTAAGAAAAAAATGGGATTTTGCTTGCAATTTGAAATTTTTTGTGAAAACTGTGACGAAGTTATAGACACATTCCAAACTTCAGTAGTAAATAAAAGAAGTGCAGAAGTCAATGCACAAATTGTTTTTGCTTTTCGAGAAATAGGAAAAAGTTATACTTCTATGGAATCGTTTAATCGTTGCATGAATATGCCAAGAACAATGACAAAAAAAACTATGGTAAAATTAAAAAGTCAATTCACAGTGCTTATGTTGAAGCAGCTAATAGTTGCATGTTGAATGGTGCAAAAGAGACATATGATATTGTTTTGTTGGATGATAACAGTCATAATGTAAGTATTGTTGATTGCCATGTTTCTGTAGATGGTACTGTAGATGGTACATGGCAAAAAAGAGGTTATACATCCATTATCAGTGTTGTAACTTTGATATCAACAAATAATCAAAAATGTATAGACCATTTTGTTTTATCAAAACAATGCAAAGGTTGCGAATATTGGAACAAAAGAAAGAATGAACCTGATTATAATAACTGGCAAAATAATCAAAATTGTCTTATTAACCACATAAAATCTTCAGGATCAATCGAATCTGTGGGTGCCATTGAAATGTTTGGACGATCTTTGGAGAAGTACAAACTAAGATATACATCTTATATTGGAGATGAAGACACATCCTTGTATAATGATGTTATTAAGTCTAAACCATATGGACCTAATGTTAGTATTGATAAAAAAGAGTGTATTGGGCATGTTCAAAAGCGTATGGGAACACGATTGCAAAACTTGCGTCAATTAATGAAACTAAATATACTGTCTGATCGGGGGGAAAATAAAGGACGATTAACAGATAAAGCCATAAATACTTTGCAGAACTATTATGGTACTGCAATAAGACAAAATCTCAACAGCATTTATGAAATGAAAAAGAGTATTTTGGCAACACTTTTCAATAACTCAATTATTATTGATGAAGCAGAACGGCATAAATTTTGTCTTCGATGTATAAACAGCTGGAGCATGTGGCATTTAAATAAATTAACAAGTAAATCGAATTACAAAGCTAAATTAAATCTTTCCATAGCAATAACAGAAATTTTAAAACCTATCTTTCAAGATTTAAGCAGAGATGAATTATTATTCAAGTGTTTGCATGGAGTGACGCAAAATAATAATGAAGCGATCAATAACTTCATTTGGAAAAAATGTCCTAAAGATGTTTTATGTTAGCCGAAGTACTCTTGAAATAGCTGTATCATCTGATGTTTTAGAGTTTAATGATGGAGCAACTGGGCTATATGAAGTTTTTAAAAAACTGCAGATAAAAGCCGGTCGGTTTATGCACAATGGAACAATTTAAAAAAATTCAACTCGAATAGGTTATATGACCAAAACGACTTCTACAGCAGGTATCAGTAGAAGAAAGGTGCTGAGAGCAATAAAAAAGGATTCATAGATAAAGAAAATGAAGAAGGAACATCATACTCTGCTGGTGGTTTTTAGAATGATAAAAGTTTTATTTTTTTATTACGAAATCTGTAAAAGCATTTTTCTTGTGTTTCATTTTTTTATTCTTTGCAACACATTAAACACATTTTCTCAACTTCTAATGAAGATTTTGATTTGAAATTTTCAGGAAATGTTCCTTGATGTGTTGTCTGGGGTTTGTATCTCAACAAAGGTCTAATTTTTATATTAAGTACAATTTTTTATTTTTTTAGGTACTTAATTTTACTAATTTAAAAAAAAAAAAAAATCTTTAATTTTATTATCTTTTGAAATATTTATCCGTTTTACACAAAAGTGGTTGAAACCCTAGTTAATAGTTCTCCTAACATGCCTTGAAAATTTGGAGTCAGTAGCATTTACCAAACTTTTATAATCTTGTTTGAAGATTTTTCAAAATGGCTGCTTAAATGTCTAACTACTCCCTGGTTACTTTTTTTTTCAAAATTTCAAAATAATAATAAAAATATTTAATTGATATAAAATAGAATTTAATTGCAATTGATGCTCCATTACAACAATTTAAGCAACTTTATTTTAAGGGGATCTTAAGTTTACAGGTAAGCTAAAAGTTATGAATTAGAAATATTTTTTTTTAAATTTAAAAATTATAATTTTTTTTTTCAGTTTACAATGTTAGTCGTGATACAATACAATAAACTATTAAAAGCCCTTTGCAAATATACATTTACAATGCTTGATTACAATGTAAACTAGGTTTCTGAAAAGAAGGAACCAGGTTTCCGAAAGAAAATCATTAAGATCTTATCATCGGAACCTTAAAAAAAAAATTAAAAAAAAACTTTTAAAAGAATCTTTTACATAAGCGAAACTGCAAACAATATGAACAACATATATAAATATAAAAACAATATAAATGGTTGTAAACAACATTATTACAAAACTGTATAAAAAAATAATTAAAATCCTAAAATAAAGTTAAATAGTAGATAAAATAATTAGTAATACTGTAAAATGTTATCGACGATAAGAATTTAATTTTTTTTTTTTTTTTTTGGAAAGACGAAGAATTAGGTCGATCAAAATTTTTGGTTTATTCCATAGGTGCGGTGCACGATAGGCAAAGCGAAATTGATTGAAATTTGTTTGACAAATAGGTTCGTTAAAAATTTTTTTTATCAGTTTGTATTTTTTTCTGGGTTTTTAATTGAAAAGATATTTAAAGACTGGGGGAGGTGGGGGGGGATAGATTGTTTTTCCACATATAAACAAAGCATAAAATTTTCAAAACATTAAATTCAAATATATTTAAAATTTTCGATTCAATAAAATTAGGTTTACAATGAGAAAAACGATCAGTAAAGTTAGTTATACGAATTGCTAGTTTGCTGACAGCGATAAAGATTTTTATATACTTTTTCCAATACATCCCCAGGCAATATTAGCGTAGTTTATGTAGCAGTGAGTAAATGAAAAATGAAGTTGTTTTTTCTTATTGGAATAAGTTTGAGCTTTGTATAAAACCCCAATTTTTTTAGAGACTTAAGTGCATACATAATTAATATGCTGATTTCAAATAATACCGAGATAAACACCTAAGAATTTAATATCGGGCAGTCTTTTTATTTCAAATTCATCAATAAAGATTTAAGGCAAGTATGAGGGTAAATTTAGTTTTGTCAATTTAGTTCATTTAATCATTAATTTGTCATCATTTAATGTTAATTTATTGGACCAGTGGGATAAAAGTTTAACGTCTTTATTCACGGCGACAAAAAGTTCTCTAATATCACTCTTAGAGATAAATATATTAGTATCATCAGCAAACACGATGCTCATCAGATTAGTAGCATTATTAAGATTGTTTATATAGATTAAAAAAAGGAGGAGTCCGAGGATTGAACCTTGTGGAGCTCCACAGGTTATACTTAAACAATTATTGTGATAGTTGTCATTACCAACAACAAATTGTTTTCGTTTAAAGTAACTTCTAACCACCTTAACACTTGGTTATTTACTCCCTAGTATTTCCTTTTTTTAAATTGGATTTGATGATCAACCGTATCGAAGGCTTTTGAAAGGTCAACACTTGAAATAACATGAATCCCAGGGTAAGCCAGAAAAACTCAGGGATTTTTTTACAGTTATATAAAATTCCGTAACAAACTTTTTATTTTAATTTTGTACAATAATTTTGCATGTAACAATAAGTTTGCGAGATGTAGGTGTCGTTGTAAAAGTTTTAGTTTGTTAAATATAAAAAGCGTGTTTAAACAAGGAAAATAGTAATCTTGTTGATAAACTTAAAAAGTATATAAAAGTCATGAAAAATATAGTGAATTTAAAAAGCATTGAAAAATGTTCTTTACTTAGAGAATACTCAAGTAAAAGTTTTTATAAATTATAGTGGCAAATTCTAAAAACTCTAAAATAACAACAGTAATATCACAAAAAATTAATGAAATTTTTGTTGTTATAAATGATGGGAAGGAGGGAAGGGGGAAATCCTTAAAAATTATTGTCTGTCTTACAGGTCCCCAAAACTTTAACCCACCGACTAGCCAACTATATTCAACAAAAAAACCAACTAAAGCTTAAAAATTACCTTTCTTTGAAGGTAGGAAGGCGGGTAGGAAGGGGGGCGGGGGTTGGAGGGGGGAGAAAGACACTAAAAAATTGCCCCAGCAATTATATAAAAGAACTGGAACATATATAAAGAAATATATCTAAAAGAACTGGAACAGAAGCAGATAAAAGGTTTCATCTTAACCAAGCCTCGTTTACATTGTAAAAATTTCAATTTGTATACAGTTGTAAAAGTAACGAAATTTTTTAATAAAAAAAACACGTTTAATTACACATGTTGCAATATAACGCTAGGGAAAAGACGCCTATGATGGCATACTTAACTTTGAAGTTTCCTTATTCAGTATCCTGAAGACAAATAATAAAAGTTTTGATATGGATACGTGCCTTGTTACATGAAAAACAATAATAATCCTCGGAGTTTTCATCAGTTTTGTTTTTTATATAAGTTATTCCTATTAAAAAAAAAGCACGTATGCTCTCATAGGCAACCACTGCTCCTATGATGGCATAGGGGAGGATGGGGTTGGTTGTGATCAAGAGTAACTTTATGATTTCATTTAACCTTAGAGTCTTCCCTCAGAAAAGCCAGAAGTTACTCAGAACCATTCTAATTTACCATTTCATGCTACACAGCAGCATTATAAAGTATCGCGCATGCGCATTGGATATATTGCGCTATATGTATTTTTTGGACCAAAGAAAAAACTTTTGGAGCATCGCTTTCTTTTTACTTTACTTAATAATAAGTTTTTCTTATATAAAAAAAGGTTTTCCTAACTCGTCAAAATTGCAACACACCCAACTTGTCAGTATGCCATCATGGGATGAATTCAACATTTTAAACAATCTTTATCTGCTTTGTTCAAAAGATAAAATTAAAGTAAGTATTCCGCTAAATACACAAAATTTGGAAATAAAATTTCGCTTTCTGCAAAGTTAATAATAAAATCACAATCTTAAATATATGAAGGGAATAAAACTACATCAGCACAACCCAAAATCGATTTGTGTTGACAATAAAAACAAAATTTGTGCACAAGGGACGTATTTTCACTAAAGCTAATGTAAAGTCAGTACAGTCATGTAGGTCTAATCACATTTTCACCAAAACCAATTTTTATGGAAATATGACCGGTATGCCATCATAGGCGCTATGTCACCATAGGCGCATTTCCCCTATATATTAAAGATTAACAGCAATTTAAAAGTAAAATAGGTTTAGAACAAAACAAAGCATAAAAATAACAACACATATTTTAAAAAAAAAAACTAAAGAAAACTTTATCAAATTTTCTCATTTTATTCAATAAAAAAAGTTTTTGATTGCAATTACTGTGGTAACAAGCGTCTGACATGTTTTTTAGCATAAACAGTAAAACCCCAAAATCATTATTATCTCAGGTATCAATTTTTGTGACTTATTCCCTTTTAGCATTCAAATCAATTAAAATCTCGATTCAACTCGATTCAATTAAAATTGCAACGGTAGAGAAGTAGAATTAATAACAGTTTTTTAGATTTTTAATGTAACAACAACTTTTACATAACATAATATACAATAACATTTTTTTTTAAAGTTTTTATTTACTGAGCGCTTACTGAGTTTTTATTTATTTATTGAGCAACTGTGGTGTAGTAGTAACGCACTTGACTAAGAAACAAAAGATCCCTTGTTTGAACCCCACATCTGGGCAAATTTAATAACGTCAGTAATGGAGGAAGCGTGAACTTCTATCCAGATGCTCTTTCGCAGTGCTCTGTGATAAGTCCGTAAGGAATTCTTCGGGAACCCAGAATAAAAAAATAAAATAAAAATACAAAAGGAATAGAGGCGTGAATTTCTTATTAAATGCTCAATTGCGGTGCTCTAATATAGTTGATATAGGCGATAGTAAGTCGTAGAAGGACTTCTTAAAACAAACAAACAAAAATTATATGCCTTATATGAGCAGGTTTTTGTATTATTTTAGATAATTTTGATAATTTCAATAAAAATTTCACGATCATTGGAAACTCAATTTAACATTAAATTTTTCCTTATTTCTTCAAAATTTGAAAGAACAATGCCATAGCCATAATTTATCTACGTCAATTTAGTTCTGTTTGGTAATAGTTCTTTAATTAACCAGATTTCGATGGAATTGTGACATTTAAATTTAAATTTAGTGGGGTTAGGGGTAACAAAAAATGACTAAAGATGGTTCTTTACCAAATAGAAATTAAAAAATATATATATATATTACTATCTTATTTTAATAGAAGATTTTATTTTATTTTAGTTTTTTGAGTTTTAAAAGATTTACTTTTGTTTTTGAAGCTCAAATGACGTCATAGTTTGGTTGACTGTCTTTTAACTTGAATGGTATACGTAGCTTTTTAACAATAGTTTATTTTTAAAATGGTTTTTATGACACTCGGAGTTTTCCTTCTTTTTTCTTCACTTTAAACATCATAATTCAGCCAAAAAATCATCAATATACTTGAAAATTTCAGGAAATGTTCCGAATAGTATTCTATAGAGAATAAGCAAAAAAGTTTTTTCATCTTGTAGTATATATTCATATATGACTGTTTTACTAACATAGAAAAAAAAAAATTGAAAAAAGAACATAAATGTAACTAAATGTATACAAAAATTAATCAAAAACTAGTTTTAGATTCATTAATATGATTTTTTTTCGCTCTTTCTCTAGTTCACTGGTATAAAGAACATATGTAAAACTTTTTTCATCGAGAACTAAATTTTTGTGAGTTATTAGGTTTAAGGTTTGCTCGGATTTTTCATAAAAATGTACTAATTATTGCTGATTATGCCAAACAAATTAAGGCGGTACCCTACTAAAAAGCGTTTTTTTAGTGTAAAATTGAAATAAAACCAAATACTAATATTTTTCTGATAAGAAATTTATAAAAAATAATATTTGAAATGAAATTTTTTTTTTTAACTTTATTGACATCCATAATGGCAGATAAACTGCCTAAAAAATGCCTAAAATTGAATAACTTTGTGACGTAATATCTTCCGTTAAATAAATTTTCTCTGGTTCAAACTTTGTAGAATGATGCATTATTATGTTTTATTCCAGCTGACAGATGGATTTTTAGTTTAAGGACTTATTTTAAGTTTTTTACAAATTATTGAAAACATGCTTGAAATTCTAAGTAGTTTCACTTAAAATGTGAACTAATTTTTTTATTTAAAGATATTGAACATGAATTTTAAAAATTCCATCTGTTAACCGAATTTATTGAGTATACTGAGTATACCCAGAAAATTTCATGCAAAAACCAGTAGCCAATACAAAGATATTACGTTTAAAATTTACTATAGTATTACAAAAATCAAAATTTGTAAAAAACACATTTAAAGTTTTTTTCAAGTAAAATCTTGTTTAATGTCCACCAGAAATATATGATTGATTAGTTTCATTTGACTTTAGTTTATCACTGAACCCTTTGGCTACTGATCTTACCTTTTTTCTTTGACAAAACTGATGTCGCTCATCTTGATTTGGAATATTGGTAAAGTGGAAATGAATGGCAAATATAGACTTCTTCATAGCATAAATATTATCAATGTTCCTTCTAATAGCGATGCCACAGTAGTTCTGCATCGAATTTATTATCTTATCTGTCAGTTTATTTCTACCAGACAATGGTGTTTTAGTGCCACTGTATAATTTTACTAAACTTCGTGTTCAACAATGTGCTTTTAAAGTTTAGCTCAACTCTTTTATTTTTTATACAACAAATGTGCTTTTAAAGCACACTTTACAACAAATGTGCTTTTAAAGTATAGCTCAACAGTTTACGAATATAAAAAAGAAGCCTAGCATAGCTTAAGCATAGATTTTAGGGTTTAAATTAAGGTTTTTTTTGTGTTGCTAAGGCGTTGCTAAGGTCAATAATTTTATTAACTCTGGTAAAATGCATTTTTTAAATGTTTAATGTAATTAAAAAATACAAGATGGTTATATCAAATGAAAAAGGATAAAATTTGAAAAAAAATGAGTCCAAAAACTAATTTATGACATTTTACTTCAAAATCAGGATTTTTTTAGTAGTCTACCACCTTAAACAAAGATTTAAAAATTATTCAACTTTTTATTAATTATTTGGTGTAAATTGTTTATTTGCAAATAAAATCAATAAATTTATTTTTTTCAAAAACAAATTTTATTTTTTGTTTTTATTTTACGTGCCTCTGACGGTCTTATCAAGATCGTTTTGGTCTTCCTCGTGGTTTAGAGAAGGGGGGCTTTTATATACACATAAACCAAAAATATGCCTTAAGGGATGTTCAAAAATGACTGTCGTTTTTTTAAATTTAAATTCATATCAAAGCAAAATTAGTAAGCTTTTAGAAAAAAATTGCAAACTCAAAGGTATATTTTGTTTAAAAACGTCACATATAAGAGGAGGTGAGGGTTGATAAAAATGTTCCGTGGGGGAAGGAGAGTCTAAAATAGGCCTAAAAAAGTGTCACTCATTATCTAAACAGCCCCTTATGTGTATTAAAATATTTATTTTTTTACAAAAAATAAAAAAGTTAAAACGAATAATCTTTTGTATTTTCGTTTCTTTTAATCAAAAGTTTTGTAAAGTAAAATATTTCTAAAAATGGGGAGGACTTTATGCCTTGCCCCTTATCCATTTGGGTCCACCACAGGCTGCTGCTATGATATTTATATTCATTTGATGCATGCATGTAATGCTACTGATAATACTATCTCAGCTAATAAAATTTTTTTTTGATAAAAAATTTATAACTTTTTTTTTCATTATGAAAATGAAAAATAAAAAATTGTTATGAATTTTTTTTTAAGTACCAAATGCCTTTAAAGTATCAAAATGCATTAGCAAATTCATGCAAAGCTAATTTTTTGTATTTCCTTATGCGATAATGCGAAAAAAAGTATATCATGTATTAATGGTAATAAGGAATGGCAATCCCGTGATCTCGAAATCCCAAGATTTCGTACAAGTTTTTGATCCTGTAATCCCGGGTTTTTTAAAAAAAATTTCAAGGGATTTCGGGAATGTAATAAAAAAAGAATTTTTGATTCATTTTTAAACTGCTCTATACTAGATTTATGTGTATTTTCAATTTTGGGAAACGTTTTCCACAAGTAAGGTCCACGATAAAGAACTGAATATGAAGTTAGTTATGAATTATATTTTGGGACAACAAAGTTGTTACTTGAAAATTTTATTGGATATTTATGAACTATTTATGAACACTTGATGAGTCGACTTCTTTTGGAAATTGCAGATATATGAATGTGAATGTACATGAGTTGAAAAGCTATTGGAACTTTGGTTTGATTCCCATTTTAGGGTCTATGTCAGCAGAAAGGTGTGTTTTACTTCTAAAAGAAAGACTCCACAACTTTAAAATAAACCTTGAGGAAGATATCATTGGTATTACAACTATTGGTGCAAGCGTTATGAAGAAACTTGGAAAAATTCTAGAAACTGATCAACAATTATGCTTTGCCCACGCTCTGCAGCTGGCAGTTATATCAGTTCTTTACAAAAAAGACGCCAGTCACTCGGAAATTGATCAAAGTTTAGATGATGAGAACACTGTTTTTGAAAATTCAGATAACAACGACGATGAAGGCGAAGATCATGATGAAGCAAGTGTGGAGGCACATTGTCGACGAGACCCAACTTTAATTACAGCTGACATTGGATTAGAGTTTATGTTGTCCAAAATAAAGCAACAACAATTCGAAATTGGAAAACAATTGTATGCCGCTTTGAGTCACCAAATTAACAAAAGGAGAACACCATTAAGCAGCACAGTTTATTATCTTCATAATGGCCAGGTTACTTCATCGAAAATCCCAGATGTTTTTTTACCGAATACAAGTGCTCAAAATAAAAATATTATAAGAAACCTAATAAAGCGTCTAAGCTCGGCAGATATTATTACATCAACATACGTGAATAGTGATAGCGATACTCAATTGAGCGAGTCTTTATCAAGCAAGGAGTATGAAAATAAAATCAAAACTGTTAGTGAAGAATTAAATGAAGTTATGAAAAAAGGACTGGCAGTAACACAAACACTACCTATTAGGGTAGAAAGTATAACTTCTAAAATTCAAAGAGAAATGTTGCTATTTGAAAGTGGTGCTACAAGAGGTAATCACCTTCAAAAAGCATATGATTATGTACTATCTATACGGCCAACAAGTGTGGAGTCCGAACGAGCATTCTCAGCAGCTGGGTTTTTATGCTCAAAAAATTGAACGCGATTAAACGATGAAACGATTGACGCTTTTATTTTTTAAGGTGGTACTTTCAAAAATGAATATAGTTCATGTATACTCATATATATTCATATTGTTTTCACTTATATTGTGTTATCTTTTTAATGCATTATTTTATAATTTAAATTACTTAGGTTAATTAGTAAAAGAACTATTTTACTTAACTAAAAAATAAAAAATGATTAATTTATTGATAATATAATTGTATTATTAATAAATTAGTCATTTTTCAGTGTTTAATGAGTACTTAAAAATTTGTTCTTCACATGCTTCACCACCAATAATTTTTTCTGCTTCCTAACTAATCCCGGGATATCCCGGGGATAAATATCTCAATCCGGAAATCCCGGGATTGAAAATGTCCGGAATGATTTTGCCATCCCTAATGGTATTTCGTTTTACAAATAAAAAGTGGAAGTTTCTTTAACATTATTTTTTTTTATCCTCTTTTAGAATCTGGTTTTAAAAAGTTATTTAGTATTGAACTTTTTTGAATTAATTTTATTGAAGTGATTTTTGTGCGTCATATTCGGACAGCAAGTTATTTTTATAATTAATTATATTACTACAATTATATCTAGCTATTTATAATGATTGTTTTATTTTTAAGCTGAAACATTATTTACCTTATTTAAAAAAGCTAAATACTTCCTTATTTTATTTTTTATGGCTTTTTTTTTATAGTATGAGCGTGTAGTTTATGCAGATATGTGATTTTTATGTGAGCGAATGTTCGAACATGTTCAAATAATAGATAGCGGACATTTTTTCATTTTTTGAACTTTCTATATTATTTATTACTTAACTTTTATTTCGCTGGTTAAACAATATTACAATTATTCAAATAAAATAAATAACATGGTAAACATAAAAAACCTTTATAAAAAACGTTTTTAATCTTTTTAATTTATAATATATATATACTGTTATAATCAGTCCGGGATTCAAAGTAGGTAAGGATGATGCGTTTATCATCACAACCTTTTCATAGAGCCCCTTTAGTCATTCATTAAAATAAAAATAAAAAAACACTTTAATTTTTAAAGTAAAATAAAAATTTAATAAAGCAAAACTCATTTTTTTTTTTTTTAGTGTAAAAAAAATTGAAAACAAAAAAAACAAAAAAATTAAAACACATAAGAAGAAGAAAAATAAATAAATAAATAAATAAAAAGAAAAAATACAAAAAAATCTGAAAACAAATACTGTAAACTATAATATATATGTCAGGAATTAAGGAGATGCATTTTAGTTTGTTGTTTTAACGATGAAATGCTTTTTAGGTCTCTTATATTTTTGTTTTGGAAACGATTCCATATTGATGGACCACGGTTTGTAATTAGAAAACTTGACTGCTGTGATTTAATTTTTCCTAGTTGATAGTCGTTCCTGGTATTTAAACGCAGATTATATTTTTCAGAAAATGATATTAGGAAGTTATCTGAAAAAACGCTTGGTACAAGATTGTCTTTATACTTATACATAAAAATTAATATCTGTAATGTGTTAAGTTTCTCAATATCCAGAACCATCATGCTTTTCATCACTGAGGCCGGGTTTACTAACCTATTTAAATAATTAATTGTTTTGCATGCATGGTTTTGCAGACTTTGCAATTTTAGCAATTTGGTTTTATGGGTGCTGGCCCATACAATATTTGCGTACAAAAGCTGACTATGTACAAGGCTAAAGTAAAGCATATTACGTGATTTACTATCGAGAAAAGGTCTTGACTTATACAAAACACCTATTACAGAGGACACCTTTGTTTCAAGAAGACCAATATAATTTCTCCATGACAAATTTTCATAAAAAAGTAATCCCAAAAATTTTGTGTATTTTTCACGTTTAATTTGATTATTGACTTTGCAACCAAAGAATAACTGCCAGTCTTTAACTGTCCTGTTTTACCCGACCTACTTGCAAAGTATGAAAATTTTGCTCATCGAGAGTTTCGTTATTTAGGTTGCCGTAGTTTATCGTATAGACTTTTGTAAATGAAAACACTGTTTACAAAAGTAGTTCTGCATTGTAAAAAGAACATGGCTATGAATCGTTTGTGTTAGTTGTGCATTTTTTGAGAAAACAGTTTCTAATCGTTTAATAATATGGTTCTGCAACGTTTATGAACAAGGTTCTGCATTATTTGAAAATTTTGGAATTAATTGAAATGTATTTTGGAATTGAGTAGCTCCGCAGTTATTTCTTAATTGTCTTATTTCTTTTTTTATTGCTGTGCTTTATCGGTTTAGAATATTATTTGATATATTAAGATATATTATTTTTGGTTAAGAATAACTCCATCATTACAAAGCTTTGTAATAATGAAATGAATGAATGAAATTGAAATGAATGAAAAAAAAAGCTATTAAAGTAATTCAATATATTCGAATAATTCGATCAATAATTCGATTCAATATATTCGACCAGTTTTATGATTAAATTCAACGTAAAATGGACATATACATATATAAAACATAACTTTTTTCTTTTCTATTTTTTTTTTTTGAAAAATTTTTACAAGTATTCACCACATAATTATTATTATTTACACACATAATTAAAATAAATAAATTAAATATCTTAATATATGCAGATTTTTTTTAATATGAAATAAATAATCAATAAATGATTTTACTTTTTATTTTATTAAGGTGGTTCACCACTAAAAAAAAAAAAAAATCAAATTAAAAAGTGTATAAAAGCATAACATAAGAAAATAAAAAACAACATAGGTGTCATTTTACAACAATGTATTCCTAAAATTGCGAAAATATGTCATAAAAGTTGCAAAATCAGTCAATTTTGAACAAAATTTTGAAAAACGATAACTAGGAAACAATTAGAAGTTAGAGCTTTATATTTGGCAAACAGTTTAATGCCCATAAAATGAAGGGCCTTAACTAAAATCATTGTTATATTTTTAGTAAAAGTTGAAATTTTTGATTTTTTTTGGCAAAAACATCAAATTTTGGAGGGTTGGCTAATGAAACGAAATAGTAAAATGTAAATAATTCATTAACTACTTTGTTTTTAGCATATATTTTGGTTCAGGCCCTCTATCATTATATGTAGAACATGTCCTAAAAATTTGAAGTAAAAAACTTTAGTCATTTAAAAGTTATGACATTTCAAAAATTAAAAATTGCGCAAAAAAGTGAATGCAGAAAAACAACAATAAACATTTTATAACTAAAAAAAATATCAAAAACTTCCAGATAAGTATGGTTCAAAAGTTTTCGGTTGTTGTTCTTCATTTTGCCAACCCTTATTAATGGCTTTTAAATGTATCCTTCTACTTTTTTTTTCAAAAGTGTTTTTTTTTATTCATACTGGTAACGCGTTTTTGATCCCTACAAAATGAGGACATTGTGGATTTTACACCATTTTCAAGGTTGAGGTGACTCATTACTCTCTGAACACCAGCAGTTCCCTCATTAAAATACAATACAGCTGAGTTCACTCCCAACTCAAATGAAGCTTTGTGAATAAAAATGTTTTTCGGGCATCTAGATCATATAATACTATTAGGACCCTCATAAGAATTCTGTGTTTGACCATGAGTGCATTTTTCTCAAAAGGTTGTCATCACTCAATTCTTCAAACTCTTTCTTAATGATATGATATATTCATACTGGTAAATTAACTTTAGGTATGTAAATGCTGTAACATGAAGAGTTTTCTTTCTTCCATTTTTACCAGCTATTGGGACCCACAAGACATAACACGTGGCGATGAAATTGATCTGGAAAATTAGTGCAAAGGTAAAGAACGGCGCGAATGTTTTTTTTCATTTGGTATACCTTTTCATTTTCACTTAAGGAATTATTAGCTGCAACCTGTCTAATAGCCATACCAAAATAGTTTTGTATTTTATTAATTGCGCATTCTGTCAATTTTTCTTGTCCAGTTAACCGATTACCATGGTGATGTCGATCTTTTCTTCGACTACATAGTCTTGTATCAATGTGCTTTTGGATATGACCAACACACTCTAACTTTTCCGGTTCAATTTGATACTTTCCATATGGATTACTGTTAAGAACATCATAAAATAAAAATCCTCATCTCCCAAATTATATTTATAAATCAAATCATTTTTTTCTACAGAACGAGTAAATATCTTTACCACACCAACACTTTCCATTGCCCCCGACGAGGCAGTACCAGTTATACTGTGTGAAGTGACTAAAAAACACTTCAGTTCTTTACAATTGCACTAAAAAATAGCTTTCTGCTCTTTCCAATTGTACTAAAAAAAAAAAAAACTTGCTTAGCTAAGTTGCCTACTTCTTAAGAATCTGAAAACAAATAAGTAAAAAACCAAGAACAAACAACCATTTATTTATTAAAACTACTATATTTAAACAAATTAAATTAAACAAAGAACAACATCAATTCTCCTGAAAGGCTAAAAAAAATATTCAGCTCAAATTTGTTTGCAGACCTTGCTTGTAAAACCGTGTGAATAAGAAACACATTTAGAAAAGCCTAAAAACTACTTAAAAATGACATAAATATGCAACATTGAAGTTTAGACGTCAACTGGACTAATTATTAGTAGATGTTTTTAAAAAAACTCATACAAATTTACAACACTTTGTTCTTCTATATCGCATAAATCCATCATATGATAAATATGAAATTAAAAAATGTAACGAATAATTAAACACAAAGAGAAAGACATCATATATGAATTTAGAAAAGCCTAGAAACTACCTAAAAATGACATATATATGCACATTGAAGTTTAGACGTCAACTGGACTAATTATTAGTAGATGTTTTTAAAAAACTCATACAAATTTACAACAGCTTAATATTATACTAATGCGACTAAGCATTTACATAAAATATAATTATAAAACTTACGGGAAACTTTTACGATTCAAAAACACGCGGTATACAGTCGGTTAATGGTTGGCACAGAATGCCAACAGTTAGCCAACTATAGCCAATACTGGCCCGTAAGTTGGACCAACTAAAGCGTGTTTACTGGGTATATCAACCGTTAAAAAAAGAGTCATAGTTTCGTTAAAAAGGATTAAAACAACAATCTTGAGAAAAGGATTTAGTCGTATTTAATATTGTTCTATAAAAAATTTGGTGGTATATATAATGTTTAAAAAAAATGTTACATGAATTATTTTTGAATGAGACATTTCAAGAATAAGATTTACTATGTCTTATTGCTAACACCCGAGATGAATTCTCAGGTGTTTGGAATAAAACATAATAACCCGTTAAAATAATAAAATAAGAAATTTAGTACATTATATAAAATAAAAACAATTAAAAAAGAGAAAAACTAAAATATAATGTTTAAATAATAAACAAACATATAAACTATTAAAGAAACAAAATACTTTATTAATATTAAGTAAACAGTTAACAGACTTAAATGTATTCTTGTAAAATTGACTATACTAAATACTATTAAATACTTTTCATTTATGATTGAAAAATTATATACTTATTTATTAAAGTAAATTTCGAGCAAAAATAACTACAATGAATTTAAAATAATTTAATATTAATATTAAATTATTTAGATCGGCTAGAATTGATTTTAAAATTGCGACTTAAACTTTTATATTATTATATTTAATACAAATTTTTTTTAAAATAAGATACATGTTTATAAAAAATCAGTACTGAGTAGCTTTAAAGTTTCTGAGTGAAAAAGCTTCTGAGTAATAACTAATACACAACAGCTTAAGGTGGCACACAACTGAAAAAAAGCAAGTTTTTTGAAAAAAATCAATTTTTAGATTTTTGGGTATTTTGATTCTATAACCATTCCTTGAACATATAAAAAAAAAATTAGTCTCAAAAATGATATAAAAGTTGATTTAATATCATTTTAGTAGATGACACTTGAAAATAAATTCCCTAACAACGCCTTAGCAACCATCAGTCATAGGAGTTTTTCTGAATTCAAAACAGTAAAACACCATCACAAACTTGGTTTTAATTTGTTATACGCAGACTCTTGTTAGTTTTCAGTTTTAAAAGTCATAATTCAAAATTTTATTTACGAACAAGAGTGTTTTTAATCTGTTAATGTTAGTCTTTTATACTGTAACTTTTCTCTCATTTTATACCAAAGAATTTAAAAATTGATTTCAATTTAGTTGGAATAAAGTTGTTTTTAAATGAATAAACAAGGAAATAAAACTAAACAAAATTTATCAAGAAGGATAAAACGAAAATGGAATGGTGTTGTTGGAAATAAAAAATCATCTTCTTCTTACATCTTATCATCGACGATGACATCGTCCACAACTCAAGCAGCAAGTAGCTGTTCTAGTGAAAGGAAAATCAAACCCAACTACTCGAATACATTTGATTCTGGAAAAGATAACTATTTTGTTTTTATTAATTTTTCAATTCTTAAAGAACTTATAGCTAAAACTGCATGCAACAACTGCTTTCAGCCATTACTTTTAACAGATGTTGATTCCAGTAGAAAAGGATTTGCACATTTGTTTCAATTAAAATGTGAACACTGTGATTATGTTAAAAGATTTAATTCATCAAACAAATCAATAAATGCTAAATTTGATGCAGTAACAGCTAACTCACCATATGATGTTAATATTCGTGCAATAATAGCTTTTCGAGAAGTAGGCTGTGGTTATGGAGCTATAAAAACATTTTCATCTTGCATGAACTTAAAATGTATATCTGAAAATGGATTTCAAAAATTAAACAAAACTATTATGGTAGCTTATAAAAGTGCTTCAGAGAAAAGTATGTTATTAGCGACTAAGGACTCTAAAAAAGTTGACATTGCTCAGGATATACCATGTGTAAGAGTTTCAATTGATGGTACATGGCAGAAACGCGGTCACAATTCATTGCACGGTGTAGTTACTGCGATTTCTGGGGATAAATGCATTGATATTGAAGTTTTGTCTAAGTACTGCATGGGCTGTAAAATGTGGAACAGTAAAAAAGGAACTCCAGAATATCAGTGTTGGATAATTGATCATCAATGTGAAATAAATCACAAATCTTCGTCTGGAAGTATGGAGTCTGCAGGAGCAGTAACAATTTTTAATCGCTCGGTTAAAAAAAATAATCTAATTTATAAAGAGTTTCTAGGTGATGGAGACACTTCTTCATTCAAAGATGTCAAAAACTCAAACCCTTACCAGGATTTTGACATCACTCCAATAAAACTTGAATGTGTAGGTCATGTGCAAAAAAGATTGGGTACACGACTTAGAAATTTAGTCAAAGCACACAAAGGCACTAAAACACCTTTATCAGGTAGAGGTAACCTAACAGAAAAATGTATAAATTCTATGCAAAACTATTATGGCATGGCCATTCGTCAAAATGTCAACAACTTGTATGCTATGAAAAAGGCAGTTTATGCTATTTTATTTCATTTTACCAACTTTGAAAACCAGCAAATGCAACATCAGTTTTGCCCAAGAGGATTGGCAAGTTGGTGCAAATATTGGGCTCTAAATAATACAAATTACAAATCAAAATCATGTATACCTATCTGGATTAAGAATCTTATATTACCAATCATCAAGGATCTTCAGGCTGATGATCTTCTAATTAAATGTTTGCATGGAACGACGCAAAATGCCAATGAAGCATTAAATTCTATTATATGGTCTCGCGTACCAAAGCACACATTTGTTAGTAAGTCTACAATTGAAATGGGAACATACTCAGCAGTGCTGCATTATAATGATGGTGCTAATGGTGTATTAGAAGTTTTAAAATACTTTGGCTTGAGTGGAATTGTTACATTAGCTTCGTCAAGTAAAGTTGACAAAACCAGAATTCGACATATGAAGTCAAAGTCAACGGATAAAAGTAAAATGCAGAGAAAAAAAATAAGAGCAGTTAAAAAAGGTTTCATAGACGATCAGCAAATAAAAGAAACAACTGATAGTTACATCTCTGGTGGATTTTGATAATTTTTATGTTGTTATATATTTTTTTCTTATTTTTGCTTTTTTCTCAATATGTATTTTTTTAAACTTTGAAACACATTTTCTCATTAACAAAACAGAATTACATAATACAATTTTCAGGATTTGTTTATCATAATATAATACTTCATTTAACCCTCAGAATTTTCATAAAAAGTTATAGAAAGTGAAATATTGATGTTTATAGTGCTGAATTTATTGATATTTCATATATATATTAGGTGATTTTGTTAGAAATGCAATATTTCATGAAATAATTTAAATTATAAAAATTCCCACGGTCAAACAGGGTGAAATATGATTAGGAAGCTATGTTCAAAATTTTAGTTTCAGTAGTTGAGGCAAAATTAAGTTATTAGGTTTTGAAGATTTACTAAAAACACATGTTTTACAACCCATTTTTGGCCATTATGGATAATAAAATTAATTAAAAAAAAAAATTATCTGTTTTTTATTTTATTTTAATATAAAATAATTGTCATTAAAAAAAAAAAAATCAAAATTTTGATTATTTACAAAAAAACTTGTTTTCAGTTGTGTGCCACCTTAAATATTCTTAGAATCTTTAAGCTCAGATATTAGCTCAGATTAGCTATTGAGTATATAATTCACACTCGCAATCGAATGGATTTTCATTCGAAATTTCATAAAGAAAAATTTTTTTCGTTAAAATCAATCGAATGGAAACAATATTAGTTGATTTACTGAACAACATTTTGTCTAATTTTTTAATAGTTTTTGTTTCGTAAATTTTAAGTTGGAAATTAAAAATCAAAAATGTTTTTACCAGATAATAAATAATAAAGATAAATATCCCTAAATCCTCCGCAGATCTGCCTCTGTTTGGTGTTCATTGGTTTGTAGTTTATTTCATACCTTTAGTCCTTTAAGTAAGATCGAAAATTCAGTTGCCGCAAAATAACTTTTAATTGTATATTCCCCAAAAGTTGTTTTAAACAAAAATCTGGTTAAGTGATCATTCTCATTTATTTTGATTAACCAGTTAAACATTTTAGGATTAACA
Organism: Hydra vulgaris; assembly: GCF_038396675.1. Lineage (NCBI taxonomy): Eukaryota > Metazoa > Cnidaria > Hydrozoa > Anthoathecata > Hydridae > Hydra > Hydra vulgaris. Next base: position 5,827,401 of record NC_088921.1, on the reverse strand, counting down.
CATTTAATATTTTTGAACATATGAACAACATGTGACATTATATACCACATTATACAACTTATACAACAACATGATGACATTATACTTCTTAGCTATACCCTTTCTGACCTTCAAAAGCTTATTAATACGAGCAGTATATGTATAAAAAACTGCAAGAAATTGAATCCTAACAAAACCGAATTCTTCCTTTTTTTCACCGGAAAAAAGAAAACTAAAAACTGCCCAATAACAATTATTAACCAATAAATAAAACTTCATGATAAACTTTGTAATCTAGACTTTACTTGGGATACAAAGAGTTCACCTATTGCCTTACTTAATTGTTTAAATATTGATTGCCGAATAACCAATTTCCGGATAATAATCCGAAATTTTATTCAATCAGGAATCCGTTTTGCTTACCCAAACTCTATTATCCAGGTTTATAAAATTTTGGCATATATTTTTTATATAGTATTTTTTTAGTAATTTCATGAGAAATTTCGCTCTAAGCGATTAAGCAAGACTTTGAAGTTTTATGTTTACAAATTTACAAAAAAAACGAAATTTTTATTTCGCCATGAGCATTAAATAAATTCGTATCATCAGGTTATGGTAACCTGTTGCCTAATAATTAAAAACCTGTGTGTAGTGACGGATTCAGGATTTTTTAGTGTTTAAGCAAATTCAAAACATTTGTATGTTTAAACTTATGTCAAATAATGATAGTTTGCAAAAGGCTGAGATGATTGAAGTCTGAGCAATAAAGTTAATGAGTTGCCCCCCCCAGTTAATGAATTGCTCCCCCAAAACTAAAAACGTGGGGGTCAAAGAATTGATAAAATATTTTTTGCACTGTTCATAAGTAGACTTATATTTATCGATAAATTTTAAGTTTCATAGTTTTATAAATTCTTCACTGCCTGTGTGTATCATTCGTATTAATATGGTTAGGGTAATTTATGGAAAAGCGATAAATAGAGAAAAAGCGAGAAGTTAGCAGGATTGTTTTGTCGACGCTAGTTTTGATTTCGCCTTCATGTTTAAAAATGAATTTGTTAAAATTGAATTTAAAAAGGATTTTTTTTTTTTTAAATTTTTTTCTTAATTTCGTCGTAGAAAATTACGATTTATAAAATAACATAAATACAAATGGCTTAAGCAAGAAGAAAACATCAGTTTGTCTTTTTTACAAAGTTGCGTTATGGTTTCATTGCAGGTCGTTTTTTACAAAGAAATATATATGATCGTCACAAATGCTTGTGATTAAATATGTATATAAAATGCTACTTTCCATAATTTTATATATATATATATATATATATATATATATATATATATATATATATATATATATATATATATATATATATATATATATATATATATATATATATACACAAACACAAGGACAGTTAAGTAAAGAAACTTAAAAGCTGATTTCTCTGTGTGTTCAACTTTTAATCTGTAATTATAAGTCTTTATAACTACATAAAAATCAAATAATAAAATAATAAATTAAAGTGTTTATAACCTATCTCTTTTAATCATTCTAATCTATTTTAAACTCTCCTAATACTTAACTAGGTAATAACACTAAGGGTCATTTTAGTATCATTTGGAGATTTTAAGTTTTAGAACCGTTTTCCAAACGTGAATCTTAATTGTTTAGTTTACAAAAAAGGTGATTACAATTCAATATCAAATTTTATTGCATCATTCGACTGGGATTTTTTATTTCATCATAAAACTGCGGATTAAATGTTGAATAAACCAAAATCTTTGTTTGAAATATCATTGGCATATCTTTGTTTGAAATATTTTAGATAGTTCAAACAAAGATATGCCAATGATTGCCAAATGCCAATAACAATAAAACCTGGAGCACACCAACCTTTAAAAACTACTTTAAAACTATCATTACCTCCATCTTTTGTTTTGATTGTTATTAAGACATATATATACATAGTGATGATAAATCTTACCAGCATACTTTTAACGCCTAAATACTCAAAGATGATCAAACTTGGTACGCTTTCAAAAGATTTTTCAAGGTCCACAAATACCATCCAGAGATCTTTTTTTCTTTTCCTAATGTCATTCTTGAACTTGCTTTACATTTAATAGTGCATCTGTTGTTCCATTCCTGACTTAAAACTAAACTACATGTTAATATGCTGATTCTTATTATTTTTTCCCAGATTTTAGTGCCTTCTATATAAATGTTTACTATCCAACTTTTTATGTACAATTGCGCTGCAAAGATCTGAAATCTACTGATTATCTACATCCTTTAAAGTTTTCAACATTTCAGCCATATTATTAAAAAAAATAGAAAAAAACAGCGACAAAAAAAAACTGTTGGAACCCTGAATTAATAATAACAGTAACAACATTATTTATAAAAAAATAAATATATATTAAAAAAATCTTACCATCATTTCTTTACATCATTTTGAAATCAACTCATTTTGTTTATTTAACAAGTTTATATGTTAAAAGAAGGAATTTTTCGTATAAGAAAAGATTGCAAATTTTTGACGAAGTGTTATAAGAATTGCAAGGTTTTACAAAATTCCACTCAGTTAAGCGTGAAAACATTTTTTCTTCTAGGTCCTAAATTTCTTTAGACAACTCGGTATCATTTGAATGACGAGTAACTCGAGAATGAATTTTAGTAGATAGCACAAGAGACGCTAGCTCTTTAGAGCAGTGCCTATTATAGTATTTGTAGAAAAAAGAAAGAGAAGCAACATTGCGACGATGTAAAAATGGTTGGAGGTTGGCTGCAAGAGCAGGTCCAACTATGTTTACAATGCGTTTTTGCACCTTGTCTAAAATATAAAGGGCATCATTAGAAGATCCGCCCCAGATATGGCAACAATATTCCATACAAGGCCGGATTTGAGATTTATAGATATAGAGAATAGAATCCGAAGTAAGAAAGTGTCGAGCTCGATAAAGAGATGCAACCTTAGCAGGTGCTAACTTTGCAACTGATTTGATATATGGTTTCCAAGAAAGATTGGAAGTAAGAGTTAATCCTAGAAGATGAAGAGTAGGTGACTCATCGAGTACATCACCGTTCATAAATATAGGAAGATCTAAATTATTGCGATAACGATTGGCTGAAAAAAATTGAGTTTTATCTAAATTAAAGTTCACCAACCACAGTGAGCCCCATGCTGTAGCAAAAGTGAGATCCTTTTCAAGCTCAAATGCCCCCTCCAAGCAATCAGAGGGTGTTGGTTTCTTATCACGAAAAGAATAAATGGTAGTATCATCAGCAAACAATGCCACCTTATATGTGAGAATATCTGAAAGATTGTTGATGTAAATTAAAAAGAGTATAGGGCCAAGGATATAACCTTGAGGATCCCCTGAAGTTAAAGAATAAGAAGAAGAGTGTTGTCCATCGAGGACAACTTTTATGCTACGATTGGAAAGGAAGGATTTAATGATCTTAAAGAGGTTTCCGGATCCAACATAAGTAGAAAGCTTATGGAGAAGACCAGCTTGCCAAACTTTATCAAAAGCTTTAGAAATGTCAAAAGCGATGGTCTTAACCTCTCCACCTTCATCTAATTCACGATAAAACCTGTCAGTTATTACTGTTAGCAAATCAGCTGTAGAACGAGAAGATCGAAATCCATATTGATGGTCAGAAAGTAAGTTGTTAGATTCAAGATGAGAAATTAAGTGTTTGTTAATTAAAGATTCAAAAACCTTGCTTATGATAGGAAGAAGACTTATGGGACGGTAGTTAGACAAATCAGATCGCTCTCCAGAATTTTTGAAGATAAGGATAACAGATGCCGCTTTCCAGCAGACTGGAAAACAAGACTCTGATAAGCACTTGTTGAATAGTTTTGAGAGTATAGACGACAGCTCCGGAGAACACTTCTGCAAGACAATAACAGGTATGTTGTCCGGGCCACAAGCTGTAGAAGAGTCAAGGCAGGAAATCACTTTAGATACAGATGCTGGAGTGATATGAATGTCAAGCAATGGATCAACCTGTTTGTTGGCAATTTCAGGTAGAACGTCTTCGATTCCTATACGATTTAAGGAAACAAAGCGGTTGGATGAATCGGCAAATTTTCTAGGGCGGCACTAAAAGCTTGCTACATAAAAAAATGCTCGATAATCGACATCGGAAATCAAAAAACGTTGATGTTGATTTCCAAGCTTTTTGCTGTGTATATACTTTAAATTTAACTGTCCGTGCACAGACTGTTAAATTTAAAGTATGTTATTTAAAGCTGAAATTACAATCAGTTTAGTGATACTAGCACCATTTCAAATTTAAACCGACCCTTATCAAAAGATAGAATAAACAAGTGTGAAAAACTGTTCAAGATTCAAAAGAAAAACTCTGAAAACTTATTTTCTTTGCTGTTTTTGTCATAGTACACAGTATTTCGTTGTAAAGATAATATTCTATATGTCAGTCGCAACCTTTGATTTTATTAAACTATTCCTATTTGCTTCACTTAAACCGCTGAAGTGATTAATCCTAATTAGTTAACTTTATATTTTTTATTTATAATTCATAGTCACTAAAAATTTACCTGTTCACTTTTTAATTCTCTAACAAAATCCATTATTGATTATAGCTAGTTCTTTCAGCTTTTTTTTGCCACCTTTTAAACGCTTCACACTACTTCGGATTTTACCGAACTATATAAAAAAACAGTAAATTCACGGAACAATAAAAAAATATCTTTAAGAAAGATAAGTGTTGTCCCGCATTAGTTCGGAATAATTTACAAATACAATGAAATATTTTATTACTTTTTTTCATGTTAAGTTTTTTATTTTACTGACTTCAAAAGAAATGTTACTTTAAACTTATGGTTATCAAGATTGCTTGTATATTAAAATATTATAATCAAGTGCTGCGTGAAAACATATAAAAAACTCTCTGATTACTAGCTTGATACCTTTTTACGTTTTTTACCCAGCTGAATTCGCTGCGTAGCGTTTTTACTGTAGATTTATAATGCAAACTTATAAATTTTTAAATAAACTAATAAAACTTACAATATTTTAGAAAAATACGGATTATCTCGAATAAAGGAATACTATTTTTTTTCAAAAAAGTTTGAAGTAAGTTAACAATTAGCATTATGACTTAATATCCATTAATAAGATGTTTGTCGTAAGATAAAATTAAAAATGTCATGCGTTAGACAAATAGATTGATTTAGCCTCGTTCAACATTTTTGCCTCACTTTATTTAACATTCTTTTTTAATTTAAATACTAGTATCACATTTTAAAATGAGTTTATTAAAATTTATTTGCGTTTGTTTATTGTTTATATTAATATTTATTGATTAATTGCTACATTCCTTTAAATTATTATAAAGGAAAATTTTCTAATTTTAAAGGCGACAGTGACGGTAACAACGACGTTGCAGATAACATCCCAAACAACTTTAAACCAAACTTGATGGAATCAGAGCAACAAAATGATGTTAAACCTTTTAAAATAAGAACAGAATTGCAAAATAGCAATGAAGAAAGCTTTTGGGATAAGGTAACCTGGCAGTTCACGTAATAGTTTGAGCATATTCCTGAAAATGTTACAAGACTTGCATGTTTCTAAAAAATTGTTGTCGCTTGTACTAAGATATATTTTTAAAACTGTATTTTGACTACAATATAATATTTAATGTTTTATTTAGGAGAAGTGGATAAAGAGATACCCAAAAAACCAAAGTATATTCTTCATCTTCTGGACAAAGAAGCGGAGAGCTACGAAATGGCAAACAAAGGATATAGACCTTCTTTGTTTAAAAATAACGAAGAGAGGTTTATGTCAAATATTTTAAATCCCAAAACAGTAAATGGAGGACTCAGCGATGTGACTGAAAACTTTCTTAGAAATAGTTATATCCCAATCAAATCAGTTTGCAAACCCTAGTGTTGAAAATAAAAATTATTTGGGGAATAAAAGGAGTCATCAGCTTATAATCACTTAATCACTTAAACAATTTATTAGGACGTGAGTGGCAAAATTATCATAAGCATGAAAGAGAAAATGCATTACAGCGCGAAAGTGAAGAACTGATTGAACAGGAACAAAAAGAGCACGCTTTTTTATTAGCCTATAGACTGACATTACAAGAACAAAAACATTTTTTAAAACCCGTTGGACCAAAAGCTATCGAACCTGGTAATTTTTTTATTTTATTTAAATACTTTATATGAATATAAAAATAAAATTGATTATCACTCAATCAAGTATAGCTTGTGAATATTTATAACACCGAGCTAATAGTTATTGAATATTTTTGTATAATTTCGTACACGAACAGGGCTCGTTTACTGGTTGGAACACTTTGAGCCGTAATAGCCTGAGAGAAGTACGGAAGAATTAACTAGTAAGATTAAGTGTTAGTATCAGATTACTAAAATTTGGACAGATGTCCAGTAAAAAACTAAAGCTTATGTAGAAGAAGTAGGTGCACATATTCCTTTTTATTTTACAACTGTCTAAGTATAGTCTTTTGTATTATATAGGTTACATGTAGTGAAGTATACTTACCTTATAAAAGTCTAACCAGTTGAAATTTGTCGTTTTATTCAAGAACCGCCCTTTTTGACATCATGATCTTCGGTTCGGGATTCAAGCCAACTTGAATTTGTCGTTTTATTTAAGATTTACCCCTGGTAACCTTGCTTAAAAATTATCCTTTTTAGTTTTGGTATAATGATACTGGGTTAAGAAATCTACCTAATTGAAATTTGTCGTTTTGTTAATAGTTATTCCGTTGCGATCTTGTCCGAAAGAATTAACTTTTGACAATGTGATTTTGTGTTTAAAATACTAACCAGCAGAATTTTGTCGTTTTATTCAAGAGTCGCCCCTCTTGACATCATGATCTTGGGTTAAGGAATCTAGCCAACCTGAATTTCTCGTTTTGTTCATCATTATTCTATAGCGATCTGGCCTGAGATATTTAACTGCTGACATTGTGATTTTGCGTTAAAAAGTCTAATGTTGAGTTGAGGAATCTAGTCCACTGGAATTTGTCGTTTTTATTTAAGACTTCTTCTTGGTACCCTTGCCTAAAAATAATCGTTTTTATTTCTAACACCATGATCTTGGGTTGAGAACTCTAGCCAATTGGAATTTGTCGCTTTCTTTATAGTTATTCCATTGTGATCTAGCCCGAGAGAATTAAATTTTGTGTTAAAAAATCTAACCAGTAGGAATTTGTCGTTTTATTCAAGTATCGCCCCTCTTGACATCATGATCTTGGGTTAAGAAATCTAGCTTATGGAAAATTGTCATTTCGTTCATAATTATTCTATAGCAATCTGGCTTGAGAGATTTAGCTTCTGACATTGTGGTTATGCGTTAAAAAGTCTAATCTTGGGTTAGGGAATCCAGCCCAACGGAACTTGTCGTTTTTATTTAAGACTTCTTCTCGGTACCCTTGCCTCAAAATTATCATTTTTATTTTTAACACCATGACTTTGGGTTAAGAAATCTAGCCAATTGGAATTTGTCGTTTTCTTTATAGTTATTTCATTGTGATCTAGCCTGAAAGAATGAACTTTTGTGTTAAAAAGTCTAACCAGTAGAAATTTGTCGTTTTATTCAAGAGTCGCCCCTCTTGACATCATGATCTTGGGTTAAGAAATCTAGCCCAATGGAATTTGTCGTTTTATTTAAAACTTCTCGTTGGTAACCTTGCCTAAAAAATATCAATTTTATTTTTAACACCATGATTCTAGGTTAAGGAATCTAGCCAATTGGAATTTGTCGTTTTGTTTAGAGCTATACTATTGTGATCTAGCCTAAAAAAATTTTTTACTTTTGACATTGTGATTTTGTATTAAAAAGTCTAACCAGTAGGAATTTGTCGTTTTGTTCAAGAATCGCCCCTCTTGACATCATGATCTTGGGTTAAGAAATCTTGCCTATGGGAATTTGTCATTTTGTTCATAATAGTGAAATCGCGAAACGACGATTGCGAAACTTTAGGTGTCAAATATAAGACAGAATACAATTGGGTCCGCAGCGGATATAAAATTTTTAATTTCTTGTTCTATAATTGGGAAGTGATTATCATAATGCTTTAAAAATATTTCTTTAAATTCATTATATGCGGAGTTGGTATGCCCAAGGTTGCATTCTTGGTAAATCCTATCCCACCTTACTGCAGATAGTGAGTCTTTAAACTGTTGAATAGTAAAATTAATAATTTTTCGTTTATAGACTTTGATCTTAGAGTTATTATTTTTTCTATCCTGAAAAAAAGAAAAGTAATACGGAAAGTGATCGGATATATCCGTTTTGATTACACCTGCTTTTAATGAAGAATCATATAATGAATTAGTCAACATGTTGTCTATTGCAGTGATTGAATTAAATGTTACCCGGGTTGGTTGGTTTATTATAAAAAAGATGTAGTGTTAAAACATATCTTCAAAAAAAGTTTTGTAACAGCATCTTCATCGTACTGTAGACAGTTTATATTTATGTCTCCAATACAGAATAATATTTTGTGCTCTTTGTTATTTTTTAGATATACTTGTTTTAGGTGATTTGAAAAGTTTTTTATATCGCCTTCAGGTGGTCTGTAACAAGTGGACACCAGTATATTTTTTAATTTTTTGTTTATTATTTCTATTGTAAAGAACTCACATCGGCATCAGAAACCGAAAGATCGTCTCTAATTTTAGTAGTTAGATCATTATGAATATATGTTATAATTCCACCTTCTCGTTTTTGAACTTTTCGCTCATAAAATATTAGTTTGTAGTTCGGAATTATTAGGTTTGCATTTATTCTAGATGATTTGCCAGAACACCAAGTTTCTGTTAAGCAAATCATACTGAACAAATAGTTACATTCTATAAGAAAATGTTTTAGTTTGTCAATATTGTTAACTGTACGTCTTATATTTATGTATATCACCTTAAAGTTACTGCTTAATGATTTTAATTCATTTTTAAAAGTTCTTAATTCAAAAAACCGCGAGTTAAAATTATTTTCATTAAAAAAAAATGCATATCTAGATCGTAAGAGTTATCAAGTAAAAAGTTATTAGCCGATTTAAAAACATTAAAGTGTTGCGTTTCGTAATCTTTTGTTTGTTTAGCCTTTAGTTAAACGAACTAACTTTGTTTCAATCGCTTAAACTTACGTAAAACTTTTTCGTAATTATACGCAAAAATTTTCTTATTTTCTAAATTCACGACAAAAAACTTTATTAAATTTAAATTTTGCGTATTGTTATTACCTTGGTTGTGAAAATTTTTAACTTCTTCCCAAAGTTTCTTTCTCTCTTCCATCTTCTCTTTAGCAAAGTCTTCATTTATATATATTCCACTTCATTTAAGGTTTTAAGTGAACTTAAATTTTAAATTTTATCTTGGTTGCTTAAAAGTTTCACTACGATAGTTCTTGGTGTTTTGTCTTCTTTACACGACCCAACTCGATGCGCTCGTTCCACAATAATTTTAGTTGAAATTTTAAGGTTGTTTGTAAATATTTTTCACAGATTTTTCACAACCACTCCAACTTTCTCCTGGTGGATCTTTTAGACCATCGGACTCTAATGTTGTTTCGACGAGAGCGGTTTTCTAAGTCAGTATTTTTCTTGTTTATATTTTAAATTTCAAGATCATATTTCTTCCTTATTTGTTTTAATTCTTCCTTTATTTTTTCTTCTTGAAAGTCGAGACTTTCTTTCACATCGTTTAAGTCTTTTTCAATATTTCGCATGTTTACTTTGCTTACATTTAATTCATTTTCTATTTTGTCGAGTCAGTAATTATTTTTACATTTCCACTCACTATTTGTGTGAAGTTCTTTTCTTGGTCTTTTAATAACCTTTCTGTTTCTTTAAGCAAAGCTCGTTTTTGTTCTTCAAACTTGTTTGTAATAACTTTTTCGATATTTTTGATCGTTATTACCATTTTTTAATTAATATTCTTGAAGAGCAGCCAAAAACACGGCAAAACCTTTTTTCAAAAAAAAGTTATTATTATTATTACTATTATTATTATTATTATTATTATTATTATTATTATTATTATTATTATTATTATTATTGGCCATTCTCGCCATTCTGGCGTTCATTCTTATGCCTGAAGCGAGAAAGAATTTGGAGAAGGTTTGCAGGTTCATTTCATATGAGTGGGCAGAACATTGGTTTAGTAGTCAAAAGTACAATGACAATGACTTCAAGAATTTATCTGATGTATTGAAGCCTTACAAAAAGGCATTGCAGTCATTCAAAAATCACTGGAAGAAAGAGCCATCCGTCATCGACATACCACGTGCAATCAAGGTGATGCAAGACCTGTATGCTTCCTGCAGAAAGAAAGACAAACTGCAACTTCGATTCAATCTAAGTAATAAGCGCTAGACTCTTTATGAGACGTGAGCATCATGTGACCCATGTACTAAACACAGTAGGCCTATAGACACAGACAGTTATGTATATTGTTGTACTAGACGCTTTGATACTGTTAATTTTGTAATACTTGTATAATTATATATCACATAATGTTTTTTGTTATATCACAGTACATGTTGCATAAATAAATAAAATAACAACAGGAGTATGACTCTTACAACATCTTCAGCCTTTAATATTCATTTACTGTACAAAAGTGTACCTATTGAAAATTTGATTTTTTGGTTTTGGGGTGACCTTTTTTCAAAATATGTCAAAATGAAACATCTATTCGTTCTTTTTACATAAAAGTTCATTGAATTACGATACAGGCCTAGTAGGTTGCAAAAAAGTCATATCCCTAATATATATATATATAAATATATATATATATATATATATATATATATATATATATATATATATATATATATATATATATATATATATATAGAGAGAGAGAGAGAGAGAGAGAGAGAGAGAGAGAGAGAGAGAGAGAGAGAGAGAGAGAGAGAGAGAGAAAGAGAGAAATTAGAACAAAAAAAACAAATATCTAACTTGAGCTTCTACTGCCAGGTTCCTAATGATCCTGCTGAAGGAGAAACTGACAGTAGAAGCTCAAGTTAGTAAAGTGTTATTTTACTATAAATATATATATATATATATATATATATATATATATATATATATATATATATATATATATATATATATATATATATATATATATATATATATATGTAGATTATGTAGATTCAAGTATAATAAACCTATATATAGAATATGTAGATTCAAGTATAAATAAACCTGCAAATAAAAAAATTTTTATACCGTCTTACTAATGATCAACGCCAACACCTTAATGAGTCATAAAATTAAGAACATTTGATAAAGGTGTCGTGCATAACTATCAATTAAAATTAATTAATTGTAGTTTATTTGGCACTTTGCCTGAGCTGTGCCAAAAATATTACGCTAGTGTTGCATCATCAGCAAAGTGTTGTACCATCAGCAAAGTGTTGTACCATCAGCAAAGTGTTGTATCATCAGCAAAGTGTTGTATCATCAACAAAGTGTTGTATCATCAGCAAAGCTGTGCCAAAAATATTACGCGGATTTGAATTGTGTTGTTATAACAATTACTTTTATAATAATATTGATACGGTCACACAATTTGTCTTAGAAGTTTTCTTAAATATTTCTTAGAAAAATAAAAACTACCTGCATTATTTTTTCAAATTATAATAAATATAATTATAAGACGGCAGTTCTGTTTTGTAATAAATTAAACTCTTTTATTAGGTTAATAAATAATCCCATGAGTTTTTACTTACTCAATTACAGTGAATTTATTTATAAACGAAGTATTTACTATACGCAACCTAATGTGTGTATACAAACCTAATGGTGTATACATGTATATATATAATGGTGTATACCTATACAAACCTAATGTGTGTAATACAAACTCTAATGTGTGAACGATGGTAGATGGTCGATTAATGTTACACGCTCACAGCAAGTATTAAAGACCAACGTTTAGAAAAGCAATTTTAAAACAATCAGTTTAACTAGAATTTAGAGGAACAGCAAGAGATTTAAGGAACTTTATGAAGGAGAACATTCCGAAGCAGAAATTGATCTAACAATCTTGTCTATTTTATCATTATCGTATACCTCATTTAATACGTACAATAAAATAATTGGGTGTTTAAAAAAATTAAATAAAAAAAGCGCATACGCGTGCTATTGCATTGAAACCTTTGAACCAAACAGATTGTAATTTTAAAAGTAAAAGTTTACAGTTTTATATTAAAAAAAAAAATTAAAAACATTTTAATTCCACATTGGACTTTAATTCGTCATTATATTTTAGATATATTAATTTTTTAAAACGTATGTGTAAATTATTTTTTTAAGAAATATCTTAAAATATGTTACATATTTTACATGTTTTAAACCGCAGGCTTACAGTATTTTTATTATAACAAAAGCGCTTTTTATTGGTTGATAAATTCTATTTTGACACGTGACATTCTTAGCCGATTAAACGGACTTTCGGTAGGCAAATTTTTATTTTTTTGGCTACCGACTTTCGGTAGGCTATCCACGACGATACTTAAACTATATAATTTGGAACAAGATGGCGACTTTGATATTTTTTAGCTTAGATTTGTGCCCGTAAGAAATCGTTCCCGTTTTAAAAGAAATCGTTCCTGTTTTTCTTTAAGAAATCGTTCCTACGGCTTTTTTTTCGGTAAATCGTTCCGGTTTTTAAGAAATCGTTCCTATGCGGAAAAATAGGATCGATTTCTTTAGGGAAATCGTTCCTGCGTATTGAGAAATTGTTCCCTCAACATACTTTATTATTATTATTATTATTATTATTATTATTATTATTATTATTATTATTATTATTATTATTATTATTATTATTATTATTATTATTAATACTATTATTGTTATTACTATATATTGTACCGCAACAAGCTATAGCATGTGTAACCAACTATGGTTTTGGGGGCCTACATAAAAATTTATAAATTATTTTTTAAATAAGTTAATTAAATGGGAATAAAGCCAATTTCATTGTTAATCAGCTTCAAGGTTTTCAGATTCTAAAAATTTGTTCAATCTTGCTTTGAAACTATTTACAGTTGTGGCACTGACTATGTTTTTAGGCAATTTATTCCAAGTGTTCACCACACGATTTGTAATAAACTGATGACGCTCTGATGACGTTGTTCATTGTTTTTTATTAACTCTCTAACTAGCTTAAAGTCATGACGTCACATTCGATTTTGATTTAAATTTCCTGTATGAGAGCGAATTTACGTTGCACCAATTTACAATATTCAAGCCTTTTTTTTATTTTAAAACACTGTATTAGGTCATCTCGAACTCTACGGTCTACAAGAGATTGAATACCCAAAGTTTTTAATCTTTTTTTGTAATCCTTAAAAATTAAACTACAAATTTCAAAATACAAAGAACTTTGTATTCATTATACTTTTCTCAATTACAACTTTTATTTTCTAAATTACATCTTACGATTTCTTATTTACAACTTTCATCTTCTCAAACACATCTCACGTTTCTTAATTACAACTTTCAAGTTCTCAATTACATCTTTAAAAGGTGTATCAAAACTTTATATAAATCATAATTAATTTTTTTCTAAACTTTCTTAAGTGCACTCTTGGTAATAGAAACACAGTAAGTACATAGTTTAACTAAGTTTTTTTTCAAAAAACCAATAAAATTAGATCTATTTAAGAAATTCTTTTCAAAAAATTGTAAATAGTTTTAATTTTATTGGTTTATTTAATACTGAATTTTTTTATAAAATATTTTTAACAATGATTTGATTAGTAAAATAGACAAGGAGTATTATTTTACTTCTGCATGTTAAACAGAACCATGACTAGGTTGTGTTTAACCTATCTAATTTTATTTTTTAGTTTAACCGAGTGTAAAATTTTAAAGATTTTTTGGCCCTTATGATTGGTTTTTTTTGGGGCTTCTAAGCCACTTGCCACGACACTGATTTCAAATAACACGAAAGGAAGAAAAAGCACATGCCAAGTGTTTTCTCTAAAAATCTAAACAAACCAAGTGGTTCGCAATTAGTTGTATCAAGCAATTAGTTGCATCATATTCATCTTAAGAACTATTGTTTGCATCAGGGTAGTGCTTCCGCCAAGATGATAAAGAAAAAGAAGCTAAAGCTATTTTACAATTATCTGAATATATGAGTTGAAAACTATTACAGGCCATTTTTTAACTTCTAATTACTTAAAAACTCACCACACTACATCTCTTGGTACACTGTCAAAAGCTTTTTAAAGGTCTCCAAATTACATTCACAGATTTTCTTTGCTTTTACAAGCTTGCCTTACAAGAAATATAGTTTCTATTCTGTATCTTAAACTAAATTTAAACTTATTGACAGATTTTTAGCTTTGTAGAATAATATTGTAAATTAGGACGCGAATTTTCAAATCCCTCAAAATGAGGGGGGTGGGGAGGTGTAAACTTTGCATGGTCATAACTTTTGTAATTTATAATATTTTTCTACGAAATTTAAAATCTGTCAATAAATTTAAATTTAGTTTAAGATAGTAAAGTAGAAAAATTTACTTCATTAGTACCTTAATGTTTGAGCAGAGTGGGGCAAGGACTTTTTTGTTCCCAGGCCTCCGCCAACCTAAGTTTTTGCAAGGCTTCATCATTTAGCATAGTTTAGAGTTTTTATTTAGCAAGTTTAGAGTTTTACACAATGTGTGAAGATGTCCTATATGAAACATCAAAAAATCATGCAAGCGCCCTTAACTGCTTCCTATTTTGTCAATAATAATTCTTATTTTAAATTTCATTACTTTTTCAAGCAATTTTCTTTTTCTGTTTAAACCATGTTCTTTACCTCCTTTGTAAAGCTTCAATTTTTTTCTTCAATTTTTCTTCTGATCGTTTGAAGTTTTACTTTTATAATTGCTTCAATTGTAAGTTTTTTTTTAACTTTTTTATCCTGCTCTTTAACAATCTAAACATCTTTCGATCTCTTTAACAATCCTAATATACTTTTTTCAACAACATTTCCTACTTTTATATACATTTGTTTTTCGCTCAGAACATTCTTTTCCTCTGAACCTTTTTTTGTATATGACTTGTTTTTTGTTTTGTAAAACTAAGTATTTTTATTGTGACGCCATCACTAGGAAGATTACCATCCTAGGTTAATAAGCTCATCTTGCCCTTATCTCACTAAACTAAGGTTTTTATTTCAAAATATTCCATTATTCAGGTGATTTTGCCCTAAAATATTTTTATTTTAAGATCAGTTATAATCATGACATTTAAGATCAGTTATAATCATGACATATAAGCAGACATTTCCTTTTAGTAAGCATTGTAGTGCTCACTAAAAGGAAATTTCACAAATCTTTTTTTTACTTGTATTAAGTGCTTAATAAGTGCTTACAAAATTTTATCATTAATAAATAATCTTTAATAATAATAAAGATAATGATCATGATTATAATAATAACAATAATAACAATAATAATAATAACAATAATAATAATAATAATAATAATTTTTTGAATGGAATTTGATAGTTGTTAGTGATTAAATTATAGGTGCTAATTTAAAAAATGATCTTAGTTTTTCTCTATCACATCAAGTTTTTAAATTATAGGGTTTTCACTTTCTTAAAAAATGTGATAAAATGTAAATTATATAGTACATAGCCGGTATATATTATTTTATCCAATTATTACCATGCAAAGGAAAATTAAACAATTGGGTTGAACTGCAATGTTTATTTAACGCAAATAATATTTTTTTAAAATAATAAGGCTATTGAATATGTCAATTTTATAAGTAGTTAGGGTAAAAAATGTACGTTTATAGCTCTTTATGGAATGTTCAGATCGAGGACTATGACGTTTTATGCTCCAACAAAAGTCGGCTATCAAATGTACATCCCATCTACCTTGATAACGTTATTCCACAACCTTCAAGTCTTGATGAAATTGTTCTCCGTGCTCATCACTGATAGCACCAAGATTTTAACGAAAATTGGCGAGATGGAAATGCAGAAAATGTAGTTTAATGCTCTTATTGCAACCAAGTGCTTTATAATTTTCTAATAGTTGCTAAGCAATTTCTTTTTATTTATGTGCGTACGTATTTCCAAGATAGTTCTTAACGCTGACTTTAAATAATATCAAAGCATTCTTCTCAAGATCCGACATAGTTCTGGTAAATATTTATCTTTGATAAGCTGTCGAATTCGTGGACCATCAAAGACACCGGCTTTAATTTTTTTAATTGACAGTCTAGGAAATGCATTAGCAATGTACTTGAAATAATCGTCATTAGTTATCAGTGCTTTCACAAATTGCTTTATGAGACCTAATTTTATGTTCAAAGGTGGAAATTTTAATTTTTTTAATTCAATATACAGAGAAAGCAAGGATAATTTGTGTCAAAACGTAGCTAATTAAGGAGGAAACACACCATTTTAGGGTCAACGCAGATTGTCCTATGATGCTTTTTATACTGTAATAACTCAATAACTCTTTTTAAATCCATATTCAGAATGAATTTTTTGATAGGCCCAAATCCTGTTCCAAATCATTCAACTCTAGCTTATCAAATCCCTTGAGCTGAATTGTGATGTTCAAAATCTGCATCATATCTGTCAGTGTCTTCTTGAACTAATTTTTTCTAGAGTAGATAGTTGTTTGAATACTGGATCTTGAATTTCATTTAAATGACACGTTGGTCTTAAAGTTTATGGTAAATTAGAATAAACTATTTTTTTTTAATTTTTTTTTAAAGCCTTTTACTAGACAGAAGTAACAGTCTGTTGAATGATCTTTTTGCTCACACCAAACCTTGGGAATCTCGAATGCTAACTTTTCTTGTGCTCCCTTAGTCCACATAAGTAAACATTTGACAAACTACTTGTACACTTTGTAAGGGGCGCATGGCTTGTCTTGATCACCAAGTTTCATCAGGAACATTTAAATGTAAAACTCACATGTTTTGAAAACAATAAAAAATATTTTAACAAAATTAAAAATTCACACAAAAAATAGCTTGTAGCCCAGACAAACTATTTTTTTAGATTGTAGGGTAGACGAATCCAATCGTAATCAGCGGGTAACTCTTTTACGGTAAAATTTGTTTAACTAAAGCGCAAGGGGTGGAGAAAAAAAGTTGTCTTCTTAGAAAATAAACGATTTCAGTTTTGGAATCAGCATGTCAATTTTAATCCAAATAGGCCTCCTAATCAAATTAAACACAAAATTTTAATCAAATTGTTTCTCAGAGTAATTTATTAAAATATTTATAACTCAAAATATCAGACATTTACATATAGTTTAACATTGAGTTTTACCTGTATTTGGCTTTACCATCTAAAAAACAATTGTGTTTTATCAAAAAAATACATCATATAGAATATCAAAGTTCACATTTTCTTCAACTGAATAGAAAATGGTAGTAAAACTAAAAAAATGAATATTAGATAAATTTTGTTTAAAAAGACTCAACTAAAAATTGCTAGACTACAACGAAATTAAAATTTCAATATTATATTTTCTCAATGGATGTCAGAAATACACATTTCATTCTATATATACAATGTTTTCCTTTACGTAAATCCAAGGCCGACGGTTTTTGAAGTAGGAGGGCACAACTGTCAGTCTCTAAAAAAATGTCCTATATATCCAGAAACTTTAAAAAAAAAATAATAAAAAAATGTTGTTTAGAAAAAAACTTGAGGGCATGCAGCCCTGGCGTTGTCGGCCCTGAAATCAGAATTAAAGTTTTTTTTATATATATAACTTACTCTTAAGCAAATTTTATTGAAATTATTTCCAGTTTCTTCTACAAAATGTTGAATTTTTTTCAAAACTCTTATTTAGACTTTATATATTTAGTGACGGACTTACTAAATTTTTAATGGGGTGGGGAGAGAGAATGTTGATATAAAAAATATGGCAGACTCCAATTCCCCCCACCTCCATGTTTTCATTGCTATGATTATTATTGTGAAAGAATTTTGTTTTTACCACTAAAAATATTTTTTTTAGGATATTGATGAAAACGATATCTGTTCAAAAATCGTTTACAAAGTTAAAATATGAATCTAAATTGACTTCTAATCATAATGCATTTATCATGAAAGTTGGGATCTTTTGTTGAATTTTTTCAATTTGATAAAATAAAATTAAAATAACTTCTTATCCCAACCCTCTTTGTATATATGCGCGTATAAGTTTTTTAAATGTATCGTATATATGCGCGTATAGGTTATTTAATTGTATGCATACTATTTATACATTTAAATAACCTATCTGTGCATACCAACGCCGTAAATTTATGCAATGTAATCTGTATATGTGGAACTGGACTATATATATACAAAGACTTTGAGAATAGACAAGAAAATAAACAAGACAATAGAACAACAAAAGAAGTTATGAGAGAAGGTTTCAAAAAAGACTTCAAAGCGTAGATAAATGCGCAGTTTTGAAATATAAAAAATTTTCATTTTTATTAAACTTTATTAATGACAATGTTTGTAAGCAGCTTTCAAAGAATATTTATGAGTAAGCTGTAAATAATCAAGTGGATTGGCACTTTTTATATTATCCATTAAAGATTCTGCTTGAAATTTGATTTTTGTATTCAATTTTTTGACGTGTTGCTATAAGGAAAAATTTCCGTTTAAAATTTATGAAATATCTATATTTTTTATATCTGTACTTCAAAACTACTTTTTTTAAAAAGTCTTACGTTGAAAAAACTTACATGTTTGACACCAAAAATAAGTTTCACAATTAAAAAATGAGTTTTATTTATGTAAAAAGCCAACATATAACATAATCTACCTATTCTATTTGAAAAAGTTGCTGTTGAAAAAAATAAAACTTCCTTTATAATGGGTGATTTTAATATCGATCTTATAAAAGCAAGCTCAGATAAATGAATCTCGGAGTATTTGAACACCATTGGTTCAAATAACTTTCTTCCTTTTATATCTTTACCAACAAGAATTACCAATCACTCAAGTACTTTAATTGATAATATATTTTTTAATTCAACTTCTATAGATATTTTATCCGGCAATCTAACTATTAGAATATCGGATCAGTTTCTAATTTATTCATCTTTTAAAAAAAGATTTATTAATTCTCAAAAAAGCAATATTATTCTTCGAAACTTTAAAAAATTAAATAGTGAAGAATTCAGGAATGATTACCTGGAAATCAACTGGGATGAAGTAATCAAAGTTTCCAATAGTAATACAAATAAATCATATGAAGATTTCTTCACTACCTTTAACTCTCTTCTAGACAAACACGCGCCGTTAAAAAAACAAAGTAACCGTAAGTAAACTAAGTAAGGCTTAACTCGAAGGCTTTAATCCATGGGATATTTCAGCAATTTTAACCTCGATAAAAAAAACGAAACAATATATTTAAGAAGTTCCTTAAAACAAAAAATCCTAATGACAAACTAATTCTTGAAAAAGTAATTTACTTGTAACACTTATTCGAAGAAGAAACAAAAAACACTTTTCTAACTACTTTACTACCAATAGCAATAGTTTGAAACTACGTGGAAGGGTATTAGAACTCTTTTGAATATACGTTCGAATGATATCTTATATACATCTTGTATATCTTCAAACAACACCATTATCAATGATCCAGTTAAAATCTCGGAAATTTTCAACTCCTTTTTTATTTCAAACCGTAAAGAAGTGCAAAAAAATATTCATTCATCTCATACTGACTTCCATAAGTATTTAAAGACATCAAACCCTGACTCTCTTTTCATTAAACCTAAAGAAAAAAATGTAATAATATCATTTATTCTTTCTCTAAACGATGGCAAGGCTTCTGGTCCAAACAGCATACCAACCTTTATTCTAAAACTTTTTGCTAATGATATTTCCTCAGTACTTTCTAAACTATTTAATCTCTCATTCGCTACTGGTATATTCCCTAATATTTTAAAAACCGCATCTGTTAAACCAATCGATAAAAAGGACTCAAAACTTGACTGCAATAACTATAGACCAATATCATTATTATCAAATATCAGCAAAATTCATGAAAAATTAATGTTTTCTTGTATCTACCACTTTCTTGATAATTCTAAGTGTCTCTACGGCCGTCAGTTTGGATTTCATTTAAAACACTCTACTTCCCATGCACTTATTAGCATTACTGAAATGATTCGTGGTGCGATTGATAGTGGTTCTTTTGCCTGTGGCGTCTTTATTGATCTCCAAAAAGCATTTGATACAGTTGACCATAAGATTTTAGCTGAAAAATTGTATTACTATGGTACACGGGGTATCGCTAATGATTGGTTTTCACCCTATATTAACAATCGCACTCAGTTTGTCTCAACTAATGGGTTTCAATCCACATGTAAAGTTATTAAGTATGGTGTACCACAGGGTTCTGTTCTAGGACCTTTACTGTTTTTAATATGTATTAACGATCTGCCTCACTCTATAAATAATTCGATTGTTCATAATTTCGCTAACGACACTAATCTTCTATGCATAAATAAATCACTCGCGCAGCTTTGTAAAAACGTTAATTCAGATCTCCATTATTTTTGTCATTGATTAAATAGTAACCGTCTTTACCTAAATATCAATAAAACTGAATTTATTATTTTTCACCCTCCAAAAAAAAAGATTGATAGTAGTAATGTGAAAATTAGAATTAATGGTAAAAGACTTTTCCCATCTAAATATATAAAGCACCTCAGGCTATTTCTTGACAAAAACCTATCATGGTACTATCAACTAATTCAATTAAATAAAAAAACTCTCACATGCCAATAGTATTCGGTCATTAATACGACACTATGTTCCCCAACATGTTTTAATATCAATTTACTATTCCTTGTTTTCCTCACATCTAAGTTATTGTTGCACTGTTTGGGTTCAAAAAGGTAATTTTCTATTACATCGTATAAACAACGCACTTCCTTAAGAATTATAACATTTTCTTCCTAACGAACTAATATCGGAAATAGGTTTTCTGAATTAAAAATTCTAAAATTTCAAGATCTAGTAAAGCTTTATAATTGTCTTTTTGTGTTTGATTTTCTTCAAAATAAACTACCAAATTCCTTTAATAACTTTTTTATTAAAACAAGTAACACACACAAATATTACACGCGAAATACTGAAAATTTTAACTTGCACACTTCCTTTTTCAGCATTTTTAAATATGGCAAGCGCACTATAAAACATCAATGTATTTCTCACTGGAACCAAATAATACCATTTATAAAAAAAAAGATTTTAGCTAAATACCCTATTATTACCAACATTCTTCTTCTCAATCGAAACCAAATTAAGAAATTTATATTTGAGTATATATTTAATGAATATTAATTTTATCTATTATTATTATTTTTTTTTTTATATTACTGTTTTTATAAAACTATTATTACTTTTATTTTATACTTTCTTTTTTAACTCTACTAATATTACTATTAGCATTAATTTATCCTTGTTTTTTAAATCTTATTAATATTATTTATAATGAAAGTGATAGTGATTCAATTGTAGTAATAGTTTTATGGTTATTGTCCTAATTTTTGCAATTGTTATGTTTATTTTATTAATTTCTGTCATAAACTTTACTATAATTATTTATACCATTGTTTTTATCATTAGTTATAATTCTTAGTAAAGTTATCATGATATAGTTACTATGTGTTTTTTATTAACATTATTATTAATATTATTATTTTTATTGTATTATTATTGCAATTTGCAATTATTAATATCATCTTTATTTATTAGTGCTCCTATTACATTTTTTTATTACTTGTGTTATTGTTGTTTACGCCAGTATTTCCTTGTCTTAATTTTTTTTTAGTTTATTTGTTTATTAAGGTCCATTGACAAGTTTTTAAATATATGAGTAACATCAAACTTAATTTTATAAATTATAATTAAGTTTGTAATTTTTAGTTTTATAATTAAATAAATAGAAATGGATAGTGATATTTTACGAAAGAAAAATTTTACGAAGAAAAAAAGAAAAATTAGAAAGAAATTTAGAAAAAATTTAGAAAGATTAGAAAATTTATAAAATTTAGGAAAGATTAGAAAATATAGAAAATTTAGAAAGATTAGAAAATTTAGAAAAAATTTAGAAAGAAAAATTTTACGAAGACTTTTCAAACGCATTTTCATTTAAAACTGAACTTGAAACTTTAAAAAAGAGTTTCACTGAGATACACATAATTATTAGAAGTATAAATAAATTGTTCGACAATCTAAAACAGTTCATAATACAATGCAATTACTTATTTAGATAATTTTCCTAAATTAAAAATGGTGCACCGATAAATCGCCTCAAGCAAGGTTTATACAACAGATTATACACCAATAACTTCTGAAAGAAAAAAAACAACAAATGCACGAGAAATATCCGAAATGATAAAGCGAATAAAAAAGGAAAAGTCCTATGTTGACAACGAGTTCTTTGCAATTGAGATATTCAAAAAATCAAAAAATCTTTTAGTCTATATTTTAGTCAATAAAAACTTAAAAAATATTTTAGTTTTCACCTTAGACTGTTGTGTTGTAGACTGTTGTGTTGTAGACTGTTGTGTTGTAGACTGTTGTGTTGTAGACTGTTGTGTTGTAGACTGTTGTGTTGTAGACTGTTGTGTCGTAGACTGTTGTGTTGTAGACTGTTGTGTCGTAGACTGTTATGTTGTAGACTGTTATGTTGGTAGACTCTTATGTTGTAGACTGTTGTGTTGTAGACTGTTGTGTTGTAGACTGTTATGTTGTAGGCGAAATAAGCAAAATTTCAAATTACCCGAAAAAAATCTTCCACGGAATAAATAATGATGGGAAAAAAATATTCTGTATAGTAGATCTAAGTATTAACTGTTCAAATTACAACGAAAATGCGTCTACAAAACTCGTTTTCGATAAAATGCTTTAGATATATATCTTTCAAGTCGTCAATAAACTCATTGTTTTTCATTTATATATATATTCCACTTCCTTTAAGGTTTTTAAGTGAGCTTAAATTTTTAATTTTATCTTGGTAGTTTAAAAGTTTCACTACGATAGTTTTTAGTGTTTTGTCTTCTTTACACGACCCAACTCGATGCGCTCGTTCCACAATAATTTCAGTTGAAACTTAAAGGTTATTTGTAAATATTTTTTTCACAGCTTTTTCACAACCACTCCAACTTTCTCCTGATGGATCTTTTAGACCATCGACTCTTATGTTGTTTCGACGAGAGCGGTTTTCAAAGTCAGTATTTTTCTTGTTTATATTTTTAATTTCAAGATCATATTTCTTCCTTATTTGTTTTAATTCTTCCTTTATTTTTTCTTCTTGAAAATTGAGACTTTCTTTCACATCGTTTTTATATTTCGCATATTTACTTTGTTTAGGGGAACATGGGGTAAGATGACGAATGGGGCAAGATGACGACCTACAGTTATCTCTTAAGCAAAACTAAATATAACAGTTGACTTTAGCTGAAAGGGAATTAGATTAATTTTACTAGATTTATCAATGGTTTCTTTTTAAATATTATTTTTGTGACGAAAGTTAAGTATTAAAAAAGTTTTTCCGACATTGAGAAAAAAACTTTTTATCCTCGTTTTACTTGATTTATTACATCGCTACATCATCAGCTAAAAGTAAGCGAGAAATTTTTATTTAATTTGATGAAACTGGAAGCCATACAAGAAGTAATAGGCAATGATAATTTGATTATGTACTGATTCTGATTCATTTTAAAGATTGTATTAGCCTGGGGCAAGATGACCGGGGCAAGATGGCTTGTCCGTAATCTATATTAAACGGAAGTTTACTTGTACTGTTTGCTATTCTTGTATTGTTCAGTCATAATATAAAACTATTGTCAAACAAATACAATATTTGTTTGACAATAGTTTTATTTTGTTCCGTTGGAGTTTGCTACAAACTGATTACTAGGTTGTTACTATTTTTTTTTTGCATTGACCAATATAAATGTATAATTTATTAGTTTTAAAAGTTACACCTTTATTTGTATTACTTTTTTAATAAAAAAGAATTTGTGATGATGGTTTTTGAGGCGTTTATAGCTTCATAGAGTTTTCTTTTCTTAAAGTTTTAAACTTTGTTAACTCAAATCGTCATCTTGCCCCGTATGCGGTGCAAGATGACGATTTGAGTTAACATCGTTTATTGAGTTTTTTCTTAGCTATTTTCTACTTTTAGAGTGGTTTTTTGATACATCAGTGATGCGGAATGATTTTTTATCACTTTTAAGTCAAGTTTTAATTTTTAAGAAAGATATTAACTAAGATACAAGCGTTTTTCGAAACGTTCGTCATCTTGCCCATTATTATTACTATTTATTATTATTATTATTATTATTATTATTATTATTATTATTACTATTATTATTGTTATTACTATTTATTGTACCGCAACAAGCTATAGCATGTGTAACCAACTCTGGTTTTGGCGGCCTACATAAAAATTTACAAATTATTTTTTAAATAAGTTAATTACATGGGAATAAAGCCAATTTCATCGTTAATCAGCTTGAAGGTTTTCAGATTCGAAAAATTTGTCCAATCTTGCTTTGGAACTATTTACAGTTGTGGCACTGACTATGTTATTAGACAATTTATTCCAAGTGTTCACCACACGATTGTAAAAAACTGATGACGCTCTGATGACGTTGTTCATTGTTTTTTATTAACTCTCTAACTAACTTAAAGTTATGACGTCACGTTTGATTTTGATTTAAATTTCCTGTACGAGAGCGAATTAACGGTGCACCAATTTACAATATCGAAGCCATTTATTTATTTTAAAACACTGTATTACGTCACCTCGAACTCTACGGTCTACAAGAGATTGAATACCCAAAATTTTTAATCTTTTTTTGTAATCCTTACAAATAAGACTACAAATTTCAAAATACAAAGAACTTTGTATTCTTTATACTTTTCCCAATTACAACTTTCATCTACTAAATTACATCTTACGTTTCTAAATTACATCTTTCAAGTTTTAAATTACATCTTACCTTTCTTAATTACAACTTTCAAGTTCTCAATTACATCTTGAAAAGGTGTATCATAAAACTTTATATAAATTATAATTTATTTTTTTTAAACTTTCTTAAGTTCACTCTTAGTAATAGAAACACAGTAAATAAATAGTTTAACTAAGTTTTATTTCAAAAAAACCAATAAAATTAGATCCATTTAAAATTTTCTTTTCAAAAAATTTTAAATAGTTTTAATTTTATTGGTTTATTTAATACTGAATTTTTTTATAAAATATTTTCAACAACGACTAGATTAGTAAAATAAGGAGTATTATTTTACTTCAGCATGTTAAACAGAACCATGACGTTGTGTTTAACCTAATTTTATTTTTTAGTTTAACCGAGTGGAAAATTTTAAAGATTTTTGGGCCATTATGATTGGTTTTTTTTTTCAAGCCACTTGCCGCGACACTGATTTCAAATAACACGAAAGGAAGAAAAAACACAAGCCAAGCGTTTTCTCTAAAAACCTTGACAAACCAAGTGACTTGGTTTGCTTAGATTTTGGTTTGTTTGTTTATTACAAAATGAAAAGGTTAAATCTTTAAATTCAACATTTTATAAATAACAATTTAAAAAAAAAATACAACTTGTCATCAATTGCAAGTTATAAAAAATTAAAATATTAAATTTGTTTAAAACAATTTTATTTTAACGTATATATATATATATATATATATATATATATATATATATATATATACTCTATATATACATATACTATTTTTTTTTTTTTTTTTTTTTTTGCTGTTTAACAATAAATAATCAACATATATATACAAGAAAAAATAAAATAATGTCCGCAGAAACAAAGAAGGCAGTAAAATCTAGTCAACAAGCACCGTTTTTGTATAAACAATAAAAAATAAAAACTTGTTCTTTTTTACAATGATTTTTATAAAGAGTTAAACAGACAGGGACTCAAAGAAGATGAAAATGACAATACGTCATCGCAATCTTTTCATAGAGCCCCTTTATACATTTTGGATAGAATATAGATATTAAATTAAAAACCCTAATGGGCATAAAACTGCTGCGCTAATCAGTAAATCAAAAAAAGATCAAATAAAATAAATACTAAAATAATTATAATTACTTGGTGATCCCTTTAAGCACAAATGATTCTCAAATTTTAAAAATTTCCTTTTTTATTAAAAACTTAAATGAACTTAATGACTTTGTCATACATTTGAATCCTTTTTGATAACTATTCCATATATTTGGTCCTCGATATGCAATGCTATATTCAGCATGTTTATTAAAGTTTTGAGGCAGTTTATATGAGTTACTAATATTTGTTCTTAGGTAATAGTTTTCATTTATGTTTATTTCAAACTTGTTATTAAAGTTTGCAGGAGAGAGATTATTACTGAATCGACACATAAAAATTAATTGCTGATAGATATTTATTTTATAAACATCAATCATTTTCAATTTAGGTTTGGCGTGTTCACGCTTGTTTTTAGAGTAAATGATTCGGCTAGCATGTTTTTGTAGAATATAAATTTTTTTTAAGTTTTAATGGTTGCGTACTGCCCCATGTTATGTTTGCATAGCTAATGAAGCAATAAATTAGTCCAAATTATATTAGTTTGCGACTTTGTTTATTGATATATGAGCGAACTCGATACATCATACCAATTATATTAGTGATTTTAGATTGAATATATCTTATTTGAGGAAGCCAGGATAAATTCTCATCAACAAAAACTCCTAAGAATCTAATACTGGCTTGTTTTTTAATTAAGTTATCATATAAGATAAGGTCAGGCAACTTAAGAGGAAGGTTTTCTTCTTGTGTTTTTTTATGGAATAATATATAGTTTGTTTTCTCTGAGTAAAGCGAGATCTTGTATATATATATATATATATATATATATATATATATATATATATATATATATATATATATATATATATATATATATATATATATATATATATATATATATATATATATATATATATATATATATATATATATATATATATATATATATATATATATATATATATATATATATATATATTAGGGACTTCAGTCACGTGACTTTTTCCGTGTCGCAAGTTCATCATATAAATAAACGCGATTTTTTCGGCAACTTTTTAGGCTAACTATCTAATTTCAAACCAAATTGCCCGTTGTATGCCCTTGGCAAATGCTAATTAAAAATGTTGTTCTGTGAAGGTTATTCTTTGAAGTTCCTTAAAAAAGATGCCAGAAACTTTTTCAAGTCGTTTTCTTCATAGTTATGTTAATTTACACATTTTGACAAGTAAATATGCTAACTTACATTGCTTTTTTGGCATTCTAGCACCTCAAAAAAGAATATTAAGCTTATTAAATAATAGTATTTGATATTAGTTTTTATATTCATTTGCTTTTTATATCTGGACTTATCAATTTAAAAAATACACTTTTCCATCAGTTTTTCGATCTTTTCCTAGACGCCATTATGGTATTCCGTTTAACCTACATAGTTATCTACATGGAAAGCGCTTATTAATGTGACTGATATATAATTAGTTTTTTATGTCTAGCTGTTTGAAATGCAAAATAGAGATCTGTATTTCTGGTATCAAAATTTAGAAGACAAAAGCTTAGCCAATGTGTGCACAGTTTTTAAACAACACTTTTTTTCCAATTTCCAAATTGCTATAAATGACCTTACTTTGTTTTCGAAAATAAAAAGAGTGATTCAAAAGTTAGGTTGCTCACTAAAAAAAAGAAAGAAGAATTTTTGCTTTTAAATTTTATATCACCATTATGTGAAACAAATGTTCAACCATTCTTACAATCAACGTCCTCCGAAAAAGAAAAAAATCTTGTGAAAGACCTACATCTCAAAATCAAAAATAAAACTCTAAAGCGCAAAGT
The DNA here is from genome assembly GCF_038396675.1 of Hydra vulgaris. Lineage (NCBI taxonomy): Eukaryota > Metazoa > Cnidaria > Hydrozoa > Anthoathecata > Hydridae > Hydra > Hydra vulgaris. The sequence continues at coordinate 5,799,490 of NC_088921.1, read as the reverse complement.
TGAAGAAATCGACAGTTTTAAAAAAGTTTCTGAAAACTACTGTAACCAGTTAAATGGTATTGAAAGTGAAAAAAAACAACTTAAAACTGTAAAAACCAGAAATGGAGAGAAATTAGAATTTGTAAGACAAGCCATGCAGTGTAAAGTACTATATACAGCAACAAACAAAAGCCTCTTGAGTCTAGAAAAAAAGTTTACCACATTGAAACTACTAAAATTCGAAATTTAAACAAGAAGATTGTTTATCGAGATATAAAGTTGAAAAAACAAGAAAAAGAAATTGATGCATTAAAAGCACAATTTGAAAAACAATCTCAAACTTTAAATATGGAATTCAATAACCTTAATCAAATGCTAGAAAATAGTAATGCAAAAGTTGAAATGTTGTGTCAACAAAAAAGAAATCTCAAAAAGAAATTAAGCCGTGTGAAAAATAATTTAAGTAAAACAAAGGAAACAATTTCCTTCTTGTCAATTGAAAATCTCACTTTTTTAAAGTCAGAAGTTAAAGAACTTAGTGAAAAAGTTGAATCATTAAACAAAGAAAACATTTATTTAAATGGTCTTTTAGAATTGTTGGAAGATGAGAAAATTGTAACATTTGAAAGAGGATGTTATTCAAATGATATTCGAGAAGTTATCATGGAGCTGTTATCATTAAATGTCAGTATGAACAAGGTCAATGATGTTATTAAAATTGTTTTAAAGAAACTTGCAAAAAAAGGAATTACAAAACTTCCCTCAGTAGGTACAAGATCTAGATTTATGTCAGAAGCTTTAATTCTTGCACAGCTTCAAGTATCAGAAGAGATGTTACATAATATTGAAAAAAGACACAGGAAACTGTTTACATGGAGATGGAACAACCAAATATTACAGACATTATCAAAACTTTCAGTTGACTACCAAAAGCGGTAGAATGCTATCATTTGGACTATCAGAAATGGCCTCTGGAGATGCTGCATCAATTTTGAGTTCTTTAACAGAGATGTTATATGATATTTGTGATATTTTTGACACAAAGGACAGGGAAAAAAACTTTGCAAAGTTAATTTGTTCATTCAAAACAACTATGTCAGATTTAGGTTCTGTCAATCCACTATTTAACAGTAAGTTCAAAGAAATGAGGGAGCTATTGTTACCAAAAGTTATAGAACATTGGGATAGTTTAACAATTGAACAGAAAAATGAATTTAAGGATATGTCAAATTTTTTTTGCAAGTTACATCTTTTAGCAAACTTTGCAACTGAGACAGATAAAGTACTAGATTCATTTGAAAAAATTGCTCTGAGTGATGCTCATGAAAACACTTTTGCATTTAAAAGTTTTGAATCTGGGGTTGCAAGACTGATACGCACTGCATGTAAAGCATTCCACAAACGAGGTAGTGATGAAGCTGGTGTAGTAGGATATTTCAATTCTTTTCTCAATGGAAAAGGTGAAGATAGGTGTATGTTTGCTTCTTTTTTAGGCAATAGATTTAACATTTTGTTTTATAATGGGGCTGCACTGTATTATCATTCTAAATCTATTAAAGAATTTTTGTGTCAATGGCCAAATCCTAATAATCTACTGAAGGCAGTTAAAGAAGATATATCAAATATATTATTTTTAGCTGAATCTCGTGCACTAGGTATTTTTGATAAGCTTATTACTGGTCCTCTTTGGAGACTTATTGAAGAAAAGAAAAACATTCTTAGCATGAATAAGTATTTATTTCGTTTAAAAATGAAATTATCAGATCTTTGCAAAGATGCTTCTCCAATGCTCAATGCAACACCTGTATTTGACCCAAGAGATGTTGAAATACATAAAGATAAACTTTATGAAAAACTATTTGAGGATACAGGCAATATAGAATTTGATGTCTTGGTGCAACAGTCATTAGAAATAATTTCCCATACATTTCTAATAATACTTGAAAGACAAGCAATTGATCAGCTTCCAGGTGGTAAATATTGGAACTCAGATGATCAAATTCAAAAGGCTGCTGAAAATGTACCAACGACTAACAAAGCTTCAGAAAGTGATTTTGCAATTCTGGATCTACTTATTCGAACTAAACCAAATGCCAAAATTCAAACAATTCAAGCATATACTATGTGGTACCGAAACAAAACCTTAGCATGGCTGGATGCAAAATCAGAAGAAAAGCGTAACATTTTAATTGAAACAGCTTCTCATAGTGTTGAAAAAATGAAATGAAAGTATAAAGAGCGACAAGTAGAGTTAATTTCAAAGAAAATGTCAATGTTGAGAATAAAAAAGCAACTCAAAGCAGATGCAGAAAAGAAAGCATCACTAAAAAAAGCAAATATAGTAAATGTGCTTATTCAATTGAAATCACAAATTTGGCTAACAGTAGAAGAAGCAGAAGATAAATCTTCAAAAATTGATAATAATACTTTAAGGAAGCAAGTTATTAGAAGTCAATTAGATTTTTATCGTTATGTAATGGGGGAAAAATGTTCATTGAAGCTGTTTTTTAAAACTAAAGTTTCTGGAAATAAACGTATTGACTTAAATTCAAGTGAGCTGATGGAGAACTTGGTAACTATCATTCGCACATGCAACTTGCCTCCACCAGAGCAAAAATCTTGCAAGACAAAAAAAGGTCCAGTTTTTACCGACTTTATTAGATGATCCAGGTAGTTTAGTTGGGCGAGTTGTTCTTCATAAAATAAAAGAAGTTGATGAAGAAGAGTATTTTTGGTGCAAAGCAGATGTTGTTAGAATAGCGGAAGTCGGGAAAAAAATCAAGCAAACATTATATGATGTTATTTATGAATCAGAAGCTGGAAGTATTTACACATTTCCACTGTTATCTGACTTTGATAAAGGAGATATGATCTTGTTATAAAAGGTATAATCACTGAAATTTTTTTTCAGTATTTATTAGTTTAAAATCTTGTGATTGTTATTTCAGATCCTACTATTTAAATGTAAACAAAGATAAATCTATTATATTTTTTTAATGATAATCGAATTTATTATTAACATTTTACTTTCAGGACCATATGAACTCTATGAAATGCTTTAAAGATTGAAAAAGCTCTTGTTTTCAAGTTATTTTTTATGGTTTCCACAGAGATTTTATTGTTTATGACCCACATATTTTCTTCACTTTCATATGTGTATATGAGTATGTTCACTCTAATAATAAAAAAATAATAGAAAAAACTCTTGTTTTTTACAGCCTTCGCAGAAATTGTGTTTTGTTTGTCCCGATTCCCCCAAATGGGGAAACGAGCCCTAGGATTTTTAGATATTTATAGAATTTTCATAAATTTTTATGAATTTGTTCACTCTTATAGGATGAAAAGATATTATTTTTAAACAAAAGTTAATTTTTATACTTTTTAATTAGAAATTGTTACTTTTGACCCAAATTGGAATGCCCCAAATGGGGAAAAAAAGCCCTTGGATTCTTAGATATTTTTAGGATTTTCATAAATTTATGAATTTGTTCACACTTACAGTTTGAAAAGGCTCTTGTTTTTAGTTAAAGTTGATATTTATGCTTTTTACAGAGTTTTTGTTGCCCTTGGCCCATTTACCCCCAAATGGGGGAAACGAGCCCTGGGGTTCCAATATAGTTTCTAGATTTTCATAAATTTGTATTAATTAGTTGACTCTGACAATTAAAAAAGCTCTTTTTCCTTAACTAAAGTTAATTTTTATTACTTTTACGGTGATTTTATAGCTCTTGACCCATATGCCCCAAAAGGGAAAAACAACCCCTGCTTCAACTATATCACAAAAAAAATTTGTATAATTGAATACATTGATTCCTTTAATTAAAAAAAAAATAGAATGAGTATACTTAATTAATTCTGGTCAACTGTTAGTCTTTTCGTCGATGTCAATTGAAAAGTAATTAAATTTTTAATTTCGGTGCCATAAATCCTTAAGAAAAACTTCTCAAATATCGACCCGAAACAGGCATTATTGGGCAGTACATAAATCGTCATAACTCGGGAACCAATTATCCAAATTTAAAAAATGAACTCATTTTGAAATCGTCTACATTTTTCACATATTTTGGTAATAATTATAGCTAAAGATAATAAAGATATTAAAATCATGTGAAGTGCCTATATATATATATCTTTGTTCATTTATTTATTTGTTAAAATATAAAATACAATTTATCATATTTGTTAATTACACTATATTTATTGTATTTTTTATAGTATGATTAGGTTTAAAATTAAAATATTTTCAAAAAGATATTTTAAAAACAAGAGTCAATGCATACCAAGAAAAACTAGTTTTTTTATTTTAGTTAAAGATCGCCTTTTCCGTTTGGTTGTAGGCCAAAAAGTTAGCATGTGCCGCAATCTACAGACTTGATAATTTATTCAAGCGCGTTTTGTTTCTAAGAGTTTCAGTACATTGATTTTTTTTGTTTGCGTAAAAGATCGATTATGTGAACAAACAAAAAAGTCAATGACGCCATGTACTGAAACTCTCAGAAATAAAACGTGCTTGAATAAATCAAATCATCAAGTCTGTAGATCGCGGCATATATTTTGCTGTGTTTTTTTATCAAAATATTTGCTAAGCAAAATTAATTCTTAGTAATTAAACTTAAATAACATTGTTTTACCAATGAATTAAATGTAATTTTATTAAAATAAGTTTTTTATATTTGCATAAGAATGATTTATAAAGATGATTTGAGCTTCATGGTTTCATGTTTAACAGCGTAAAAAGTTAAAAAAGGTTGTACCTTTTATAAATTCAATATCTTTATCTTTGATGCAAATGTTTTTTTTTGTTGTTGTTATTAAAAAAATATGCATAGCAATCCACAATTATGTTACAAAGAATTTTGTATTAAAAATATCACATTTTTAAACAAGTTATTTTCAAAGAACTCTTGACATCATGAACCATCATGAATATTATTGGTAAATAACATTCATATTTTTATATAGTTAAAACTTGAAAAATACTGATATTTATTCATATAAAATACAAAAAAACTTAGCTAATCCTACTATTTTGGATGCAGTTGTAAATAATATAAACTTAACTGCAAATCATAACCTGTCTAATTTCATAAAGCATCTTTGATGAGCGTATAGATGCAAAAACTCTAACATTTATTTTGAAGAGAATAAAAAACAATGGATACAAAATGAGTCAATATCAGTTTAATTTGCAATTGATAATGAGAAAATTCTGCTTCCATTGATATAGAAAACTCTGCTCTTATCCAACTGTAGTATCTGGCAGACCCCAGGCGAATTTTGATTCTTTAAGTAGAAAAACAAAAAAATGAAGATTGACGCAATTAGTTGCATCATATTCATCTTAAGAACTATTGTTTGCATCAGGGCAGTGCTTGCACCAAGATAGTAAAGAAAAAGAAGCTAAAGCTGTTTTATAATTATCTGAATATATGAGTTGAAAACTATTACAGGCCATTTTTTAACACCTAATTACTCAAAAACTCACCACACTACTTCTCTTGGTACTTTGTCAAAAACTTTTTAAAGGTCTACAAATTACATTCACAGGTTTTCTTTGCTTTTCTAATGACATTCTTGCCTTAGCTTGTCTTACAAGAAATATAGCTTCTATTGTTCTCTATTTCTTGGCTTAAAATTACCTAACTGCATATAATGGTATATTCACTAGTTCCATGGGCGCCTGCAAGATTTTTTGATGTTTCAGATAGGACACTTTCACACATTGTGCAAACTCCAAACTTAGGTATGTTCATACCTATGCTAAATGAGAAAGTCTTGCAAAAACTTGGGTCGTTGCAGCCTGGTAACAAAAAACCCCTAAAATATTTCCACCTCTGCCCAAAAGTGAGGGTACTAATGTTATAAATTTTTCAACTTAACTATCTTAAACTAAATTGAAATTTATTGACAGATTTTTAATTTTGTAGAATAATATTGTAAATTAGAATGCGAATTTCTAAATCCCTCAAAATGAGGGGTTGTGAACTTTGCATGGTCATAACTTTTGTAATTTACAATATTTTTCTACGAAATTTAAAATCTGTCGATAAATTTAAATTTAGTTTACGATAGTAAAGTAGAAAAGTTTACTACATTAGCATCTTAACGTTTGAGCAGAGTGGGACAAATGGTTTAGGGCTTTTTTGTTACCAGGCCTCCGCCAACCTAAGTTTTTGCAAGGCTTCCTCATTCAGCATAGGTATAAACATAATGAAGTTTAGAGTTTCCACAATGTGTGAAAAAATCTGAAACATCAAAAAATCATGCAAGTGCCCATGACTGCTTCCTATTTTGTCAGTAATAATTCTTTTTTAAATTTCCTTACTTTTTCAAGCAATTTTATTTTTCTGTTTAAACCATATTCTTTACCTCCTTTGTAAATCTTTACTCTTCAACTTTTCTTCTGATCATTTGAAATTTTATCTTTATAAGTGCTTCAATTGTAAGTTTTTTTTTTAACTTTTTTATCCAGCTCTTTAACAACCTAAACATCTTTCAATCTCTTTAACAGTCCTAATATACTTTTTCAACAACATTTCCTATTTTCATAAACATTTGTTTTCCGCTCAGAACATTTTTTTCCTCTGAACCTTTTTTGTATATGGCTTGTTTTTTGTTTTGTGAAACTAAGTATTTTTATTGTGACGCCATTACTAGGAAGATTAACATCCTAGGTTAAAAGCTCCTCTTGCCCATATCTCACTAAACTGAGGTTTTTATTTCAAAATATTCCATTATTCGGGTGAGTTGCCTTCACCATTACTAAAGAGCCTTATTTGCCCTAAAATATTTTTCTTTTAAGATCAGTTATAATCATGACATTATATAAGTAGACATCTCCTTTTAGTAAGCATTGTAGTGCTCACTAAAGGGAAATTTCACAAATCTTTCTTTCACTTATTTTAAGTACTTAATAAGTGCTTACAAAAATTTATCCTTAATAAATAATCTTTAATAATAATAAAGATGATGATCATGATCATAATAATAATAATAATAATAACAATAACAATAATAATAATAATAATAATAATAATAAACACTGGAGAACCCAAATTTTTTTTGAATGGAATTTCATAGTAGTTATTGATTAAATTATAGGTGCTAAATTAAAAAATGATCTTAGTTTTTCTCTAACACGTTAAGTTTTTAAACTATAGGGTTTACATTTTCTTAAAAAATGTGATAAAATGTATATTATATAGTACATAGCCGGTATATGCTTATTTTATCCAAATATTACCATACAAAAGAAAAATTAAGCAACTGCAATGTTTATTGAACACAAATAATGTTTTTAAAAATAATATGGCTACTGAATATATCAATTTCTAAGTAGTTAAGGTAAAAAATGTACGTTTTTAGCTCTTTCTGGAATGTTCAGATTGAGGACTATGGCGTTTTATGCTCCAACAAAGTCGGCTATCTAATGTACATCCCATCTATCTTGATAACGTTGTTCCATGACCTTCAAGTCTTGATAAAATTGTTCTCCGTGCTCTTCACTGACAGCACCAATATTTTTCACCAAAATTTGCGAGATGGCAATGCAGAAAATGTAGTTTGATGCTCTTATTGCAACCAAGTGCTTTATAATTTTCCAATAGTTGCTAAACAATTTCATTTAATTATAAGCGTATATAAATATTATATTATGTATATTAGCGCTTATAGGAATTTTAGGTTTCCAATTTTTAACTCTAAACTGTTGTGAGATCACAGATATGTCAAGTATGTCTGTGAAATCACAATACTATTAGCCTAATCGCTTCCTAAGAGTTTACAATTTGTTTCTTTTTTTCAAAGTCATTTGGAAGTCTTTTTATTAGAAAGTCTCTTGGAAGTCTTTTTATCAGAAAGTTTCTTTGAAAGTCTTTTTATCAGAAAGTCTCTTGAAAGTCTTTTTATCAGAAAGTCTCTTGAAAGTCTTTTTTATCAGAAAGTCTCTTTGAAAGTCTTTTTTATCAGAAAGTCTCTTGGAAGTCTTTTTATCAGAAAGTCTCTTTGAAAGTCTTTGTATAATAAAGTCTCTTTGAAAGTTTTTTTTTATCAGAAAGTGTCTTGGAAGTCTTTAACAAAATAAAATATTTTGATAGTTACAAATTAAATCATTTACATTTTTGATATTCTTTGTATACAAAACTGAGTATACAAGTATCTGGTCTTTCATTGTTTTTTATTGCTTGGAGGAGTAAAACTTCATTAATTATAGGAAGATTTTTTTCTCATGGCGAACATAGGTTTGACAAAATTTCAAAACTTGATATAGAAAAGGCGTAAATGTCAGTAAACACCGAAAGTTTATTTGCATTTCGATCTACATAACATATTGTTATTCCTTTTAAGTTGTCATTGATAGTCCATGTAACTGTGTTTTATATCCCCAAAATTTGATATTTTTATTATCAAATTTTGAATGGAACCACAGACCAACATGTTGGTTGGCTTAATGTCTTTATGTATAATGTTTTTTTCATGGAGATACATTATTCCATCGCAAGCTTGCGTTAAATAAGATATTCTTTCAGTTAAATTAAAGTATTTATTAATTCTTTTAGAGAAGACAAAAGTGTTATGGACATAAACACAGCATATTTCAAAACACAGAGCTGATAGTCAAACACTCCAATTATGGTCTGATGGTCGAACACGGTATCCAATAAAGTTAACAATATTTTTATACCGAATTTATCTGACCTTTTATACCGACACAAACACAGTGGTCAAACACTCCAATAAAGTTAACAATATTTTTATACCGAATTTATCTGAGCTCTTCACAGACTGTAAAAACGCGTTTTTTTGAAAACTGTGTCTTGAAAACTACTACTGCTAACTGTCGTTTTTTTATAGTTGATTGGTATAATTTAGCAGCGCTCCCTTCACCAATTAGCTGGTCGAAGTTAAGAGATAGTTCTGGGATCTCCAGGTGTTGCACTTTTTTTTCCAATTTGCTAATTTTAAAAGTAAAAAACTCATTTTTTTTCAGGTACAAACTATACAAAGTATAGATAAATCCGGTTGCCGATCAGACAGCTGATGCCCAATCCAAATAGCTAAAGAAATAAAATGTCATATTCAATTAATAATATTTTCAATCATTGAAACATCTTAAAATCACTTTTTTTTTTAAACATACGTTATAAAAAAAGAAGCTAAATTTCTGCTGTTTTATAATTATAATATAAATTATTTTTCAATTTATAAATCCAAAATAATATTTTTTACAAAACACGTATAAACCTATTTAATTCAAGCGTGGCTTTCGGTCAAATGCGCACTTTCTAACAGCTGTTTTATCATAATCTTTGTGTTAATTTTGCGAGAAATAAACCAAAAGTTTTCGACATCAAAATTTACAAAGATATACTATGTCAAAGATTTTCGAAGCCTGTTTACACTGAAAGTTTTTGTTTTTATCAGTGACTGAAGTAATCATTTTTTAATTTTAAAGGCTAATTTTCACTTAACTTTTTTTTTTGTTGAGATTTTTTTTAAATTTTTTGTTGATAACAATTAAAAATAATTATACAGGGGGTGGGGGGGGGGAGCTTAATAAGCTTAGGATGCACAGTGTGCCAGAATCTCATATTTTTGAAAAAAAGTCATAACTTTTTTTCCTTTCATCCATAAGCCTCAAAATTTGGTATATAAAGTAATTGGATGATTATAATTTGAATGAGTATAATTTTTTTTTGTGGCTGCCATGGCAACCCCAGTTGCATAGCAGCACATATTTATGCTTAGTTTTAAAGGGTTATTTTTAGCCAAATGTTTCTAAACTTGGTATGCAAATAATTTGATAATTCTAATATGATTGAGCATGCTACTTGTTTTAATTTACAGTCACACTTTCATATAGGTACTCACATTTCCTAAATTATAAAGATACAAAAGACACATTTATAAACTAATATTATCTGTGGATGACCTCAATAAGTCAATTACTCCAGCTGGTAAGTTTTTTGTTTAAGTGTGACTTCCTTATGTCTTTCTCAAAGATGCAATAAATGGATCAGATGTACACAGTAGTCGATTTAACAAATCTTGGTTAGTTTTCACACGAGATGATTTTCTTGCAAAACATTTACGATAGTTTTAAGTCTTTAATGCGAGCTTCTTAAGCTACTTCAGAATACATACCCATGGGTAATGCTAAAGTTTTAATAATTTCAGAACCATAGATTAAAATTTTGTGCAGAGATTGTGGCATATAGTACCAAGGATAACAATGAACCAAAAGTCGAGCTGTTTTTAAACAGAAGACCTCAAATTTATCAGTGTCAATGTCTAAACCACATGAAACTGTTGCAAAATATAATATGCAAATTTAGAATCAGTTTAACATCAATATTTAAAATTTCTGCAATTTATCCGCATTTTGAAATGCTCTTCGAGCCGTCATCATTTGATGTTCTACTATCACCAGATTTTGGAACATCAACTATCAAGCCATCTTAAAATCTATTTTGATTTTATTGTTTCAGAGCCTTTACTTTAGATTTATCTTCCACTGTTCTTTCCTGTCACTTATTCAAAGTCATTTTATATCCAATATGTAACAAACATTCAGAAAAACGTATCCAAGCATGTAAGGATAATAAACCAAATGAATTGCCTGACATACCCTTTTTCAAAACCATTTTCTTCTATACCATTCATTGCTTTGGGACTTGCCCCACATATAGTACAGCATTGACTAGAATTTGTGTAATTCCGGAAAGTTCTAGAACATTTAATGACGTTAGAGATTTAATAGCTTTAATAGTTTTTACCAATAATAATTGTAAATATGTTTTTGCGGTGATTTATGACGGTGTTTTGAAGGATATTTTAGGAAAAGCATAGAGTATATATATTGAGGAAAAATTTGTAAATAGGAGAGTTTTAGTTAGGAGAAAAGATTATCGTTTATTGATTTAATTTATCTGTTTTTTGATTTGTTGATTACGAGAAAAAACTACAAGCTAAACCGGGCATGGAACCAAGTATGAGATTATTTAATATGTTTGAAACGTATGATGGCACTTCGGATACTGCTGTTTGGATTCAACGAACGAAAGTGATTGCTGAAATTCAGAACTTAAAGCTTGAACTACTTTTTCCGATTCTTCTCAGAGAAGCTGCTTATGCAGTGTACGGTGCTTTAACCGCGGAAGATGAAAAAGATGTTGTGGAAGTCAAGCGTGTGTTATCAGCGGCGCTTTCTGTAGATGCCTATACTGCATATGAACTGATTACAAAACGAAAATTATGTGACGGAGAAAAAGCCGACTTGTTTTTGGCTGATTTAAGACGATTAGCCTATCTTGCTAAATTATCAAAGGAGTCTGTGCGTTTGGCATTTGTTGTGGATTTGCCAGAAGTCTTATCAAGATTTCGAGCCGTAATGGACCCGATTGATATAATGTTACCCAGAGTGAGAGCTGCTTTGAACTGTGCAAATGTGATTGACAGTGACGCTGTTGGCGCTGTATCTAGACACCATGCTACAAAAACCGCGTTAGTGTGTTACAACTGCAAAGGTTTGAATAACATTGCAAAGAATTGTTTGCTTGCGAAGAACTTATCACCGAAGACTGTTAGATGTTTTAAATGTGGCGAGGAAGGACACATTGCATCAAAATGCTGGAAGCTACAGGGAAACGATTGCAGGAGCGAGGAATCTGCGCTACCTCGCTCCTGAACAACGGTGGAATGAGCGCATTATCTGTTATTCGTTTAAAAGTTAACGGTATGGTTGCGACAGCTTTAGTGGACACAGGATGTTCAAAGACGATTTTGAATAAAAAATTTCTGCCCAAAAGTCAATGTAGGTACTCAAACTCTCAAAAGGTAGTAACGTTTGAAGGAAAAGTTCATCAGTGCACTGGGTCAGCGGTCGTCATTCTTGAGGTTGATGGCATTAAAGCACGTGATGAAGTTATTTTAGTGGACTTCCAACCGTTTGGAGTTGATATGATGCTCTGAATGAGTTCCATTAAATTACTAGGAGGAGTATCCATTTCTCCTTTGGGAAAAGCGAAGTTCGGATTGAGTTACTGTGGAGCATCGGCTTTGAACAAGGACAAAGTCAAGAAAATCGAAATAAAAAAGAAAGATCTTGAAGCAGTTTTTAATGGTGTTGAATGGAGAGTCAAATGGAAATGGAGAGATGGAGAAAGCCCCGACCGATTGCGTAATAAAGTGGCACAGTACGGAATTCCACAACACGCTAGAGCAGACTATGAAAACGAACTACAGGATTAGATTGATCGGAAGTGGCTGTTAGAGTATGACGAAAATGAATTGGGGCCGCCCAAAGGGCAGATTCTTTTAATGGCTGTTATTCAGAGAAACAAAGACCACAAAATCCGACCTGTTCTGGACTGGAGAGAAGCTAACGATTTCATTGAGACATACACGAGAGATGCAGATGTGTGTGTCGAAAAGCTTAGAGAACGGAGAAGAATGGGTAACAAACCAGCAATTATTGATTTACGCAAGGCTTATCTTCAACTAAAAACTGATAAATCTCTTTGGCCCTTCCAAACAGTGGTGTTTCGAAATAAAAGGTATTATTTTTCGAAATAAAGGTAAGGTTTGACACGACTTGGTTTCGGATTGAACGTTGCGCCAATGATCATGAAATCCGTTGTGAGTGCCGTCATTGATCAAGACGAATTAGTGAAGAGTGGAACGTCCGCTTATGTTGACGACATTTTCGTAGACGAAAGTGTGGTGAGTCTTGATTATGTCAAGAAGCATTTTTTAAAATATGGTTTAGAAAGTAAAGAAGGTGAGTAACAAGGGTGAAGTGAGGGGTAAAGGTGAGTAAGCAAGGTTGGTAACAAGGGTGTTGGAACAAGGGTGAAGTGAAGGGTAAAGGTGAGTAAGCAAGGTTGGTAACAAACTGATGTGGTCAGAGGGAATCGATTTGATGCTATCTCGCAAAAGTTAACCAGGAGAGTTGTGTTTTCAATCTGTGGACAGTTGGTAGGACATTTACCCGTGTGTGGTTGGCTGCGAGTGATTTGTCAGTCTAACGAAGGGTTGGGACGATGAAATTTGTGATGAGAACGTTAAGTGGGTGCTTAAAGAAGTATTTGCTGAGGTGGAACATTGCGAGCCTGCTTGTGGTGATTGGGCTATGTGTGGTGATGAGGGAAAAGTGTGGGTTGATGCCAGTTCTTTAGCGATGGGTGCTCTTGTTCAAGTTGGGGAAACTACTGTGGAGGATACAACATGGCTGCGAAAAGAAACGTCTGATATTCATATAAACATGGCAGAATTAGACGCTGTGATACGTGGAATGAATATGGCTCTGATGTGGAAGCTGAAGAAAGACTGTTTTTACCGATGTCAAAACAGTCTTTCTTCAGTCTTCGCAAAAGTTGCAAACCATGTCAGTCAATAGATCCAGCGCCAATACGGTGGGAAAAAGGGAAATTGGATGTTGAAGGAAACTGGGAGAGAATAGCCATGGACATCACGCATTATGGCACTGACAAGTTTTTGAGTCTAATTGATTGCGGACCTTCAAAATACGCGTTGTGGCGACAATTATCAAGCTCATACGGAAGTCTTGCCATAGTCCGAATACTCCGTCTTATTTTTTGTGAACGCGGAGCACCGTCTGAAATATTGACTGACAATGAGCCGACATTTAAAACTAAAGAGATAAGGAGTTTCGTTGATAGTTGGGGAGTACAAATTAGATTTAGAGCCGCTTATTATCCTGAAGGAAATGGAATAGTAGAAAGAAACCACCGTACGATCAAGAGAATAACAGAACGATCGAAAATGTCGATACCGGAAGCACTATACTGCCACAATGTCTCAGCCGACAAAAATGGTGCAAGTCCGATGGACAAAATATACAGTTATACCATTGGTGTGAAAAGATTGGGAAAAGAGAATCTTTCTGCGCAAAATGTCACGAACGAGAGGTTTTGAATTGGCGATAAAGTCTGGCTGAAACCACCAAATGCGAGGTGCTATACAAAGTGGCAACCAGCTACGATAACTCGGAATGCGTCGAAACAAATCGTAGAAGTGAACGGCATTCCGCATCATGTGAAACGCGTTAGACCTCGAAATGACACTCAGTCCTGCATTATCCCTGATGTGGAAATAGAGATGAATACTGAAACTGGTCTAGAGAACGCTAAAAACCAAGGAGAGCAAGTTAAAGATGTATTAGAGACGAACGACGAAAATGTCGAAGCTGAAGATAGACCCCAAGAAATCGACATGCTTTTGCGACGGAGTGATCAGGAACGGCGCATGCCTTCGAAATACTTTGATTGCTATTTGGGTGATCCGTAAGGATCAAGGAGGAGTGTAATTCCGGAAAGTTCTAGAACATTTAATGACGTTAGCTTTAATAGTTTTTACCAATAATAATTGTAAATATGTTTTTGCGGTGATTTATGACGGTGTTTTGAAGGATATTTTAGGAAAAGCATAGAGTATATATATTGAAGAAAAATTTGTAAATAGGAGAGTTTTAGTTAGGAGAAAAGATTATCGTTTATTGATTTAATTTATCTGTTTATTGATTTGTTGATTACGAGAAAAAACTACAATTTGTAACATCTGAAAGAGCAGTGTGAACTTTTCCATCAATCATAGTAATTTGTATTATATGATGTATTTTGATTTTTTTATTATTTATATCAACTTCAGTATCTTGCAAGTTTAAAATATCAAGCCTAATAAGTTCTTCTTTTGATTTAGAAACTGCTGCTGTTTCTTTTTCAAATTTAAATTGCAGAGGTCTACAGTACATTGTTAATGATGGTCGTGGATTTTGCCAAGCTGGGTACCGTTTTCCATTTGAAAAGCCACACAAGTCCAATGAAACAAGGCAAGTAATAAAAAGTGCCTGTTCATTGTTAAAATAGCTTGTCATATTTGTTTATATATAGACTGTCCTGTGGCACCATCAAAGCCATTTTGTGTCTCAGAAAAAGTCTTTTTGGGGTACCTTCAGTGCTAAGGACATCATACTGTGCCTTGCATATTCTATTTGCTGTATGATCTACCAAAGCCTTCAGTTTTATTTCAGCTGAAAAGTCTGAGACAGATATATCTGCAAAATAGCATAACAGTTTTGCATCCCGAACATCATTATATGGATGATATATATCAACTCCCTTTTCAACTGTTTGATTTTGAATAATTTGGTAAAAAGTTTTTGTCATTCTAGCATCTAAAAGAAGACAAAGAGCTTCATCTTTAGACATTCTACAATCTTTTTTTGAGATTTTTTTAATTGGATTTTCTTTTCTCCTTTTAGTTTCTGAAGCAAATTGTAACGCAGAAGCAAGATAAATTTGAAAAATCTGAGACAGGATAGCATAGCATAAAAAATCTGCATCAGCTTTGCATCTCGAACATCATTATATTAACTCCCTTTTCAACTGTTTGATTTTGAATAATTAGGTAGGAAGCTTTTGTCAATCTAGCATCTTAAAGAAGGCAAAGAGCTTCATCTTTAGACAATCTTTTTTGTGTTCTTTTTATTTGGATTTTCTTTTTTCCATTTAATTTCTGAAGCACATTGTATCGCAGAAGCAGAATACATTTCAGTTAAGTGACTAACTTTATGTTTTTTGGTTTAGTAGAGTAGTTATCAAAGATTGCCTTAATTGGTCTTCTAATAGGTATTGGTGTTACATTTAAATCTTCAGAAACATGGCTTTCATTTATATTCTTTTCTTCGAATCGACCCATGCTGTTATGACGTGCGCCACTTATCTCGTAGATGCGTTATTATAATTCCTAATTGCTGCTTGTTGCAATCCAAATTCATAGCATCAATAAGTTTGTAATACTAGAGTCAGATATTTGTAGATTATTAGGCTTATGCATAATGAATGCATTGATATTAAAATATTTCATTTTCAGCCTAGAAATGCAAAAAATATATTATTCATAAAGTATTTGGACAACCAGATATGAAACAAGTTCCAAATAATTATATGTTTATTTTAATGTGATAAAAAAGATGTTTTGCTAAAAAATTGCAATGATTGGAGCCTGGGAACACAAAAAAAGCCAGATTGTTGGCCCCCTACCCCAAAGTTGAAACTTGTAAAAATCATGTATAGAGACGCAGCTGACATCCGCCATCAATTGGTGAAATATATATCAATGATGTACATATTGGGCAAAATATTTCAAGTCTCAAATTTCTGGAGCACCCTGGACCGCAAAAGTATTTCACTATTTAAGTGAAAATAAATTTTACTTAAAAAAGTAATTTAAATACGCCATCATTGGAAATCAATTTATTTTATATAGCTTACGTGCAAAATAATTTTGCAATAGCTCATTTGGTACTTAGTTTTATTTAATTATGCAATAAAAAAATAAAGTTTCAAAAATTAATAACAATTTTATGCTTATTAGTAGCACGAAAAATATTACTAAACTAAGAAAAAAAAAAAAAAAAAAACTTGAAAAAAAAAACTTTTTTATTAACAGCTTAAAATGCAAACAAAATATGCAGTTACACAGGAACATATATATTTTATAAAAGCCGGGTGTTTAAGCTATAAAATGGTATATAACAATGTCATTTTTGAGAATATTTTTTAAATACTTTTTTCCACCACCTGGCCCACTGTAGGATGGATTGGAAAATTTCCTAAAAATTATTAAACCTCCCTCCTCCCCCTTTGTATCAAAGACTCGAGATTTTCTTTTTATTTATTATTTTATATATTTTTATCTTTTCGTTTGATTTAACTCTATCATTTTAAATGAAAAAATAAAAAATCTATATAATAATCAGATGAAAAGATAATTGTATTACTACCCGACTAAATGGGCTTTTAGTCTGTTTAGTCGGGTAATAATACAATTGTTGTTAAATTTTTTAGTTACAATTACATTTTTTTCGTCAGCCCGCTTGCATATTTTGAAACCCAATATATGCTCAGAATAAGCAGAAATATGAGAAATCTGATTCGCTGATTTTAAAAGTGAGGCAAGTGCGCTTTTGTTGAAAATAATAATTAAATCAAAACAAGCAGATTTAAGAAAAAAATTTCAAAGAAATGATAAACTGAGTTTATCAATAGGGTAACCTGGGAAAAAGCAAGACACTTTCAGGGAGAATGTTTATAACTTGAGAAGAATCACGTTTCACAACAAGAAATTTTTCAGGCCACTAGCACATTATGTGTCTAATGATCTCTTAAATAGGTTGTTGCATTGGTACATAAATAAATTCAAAATGGCCACACCTACCCTGTCTCACATTCCCCAAAACCAGGGGCAAAGTGAGACAGATTTCATTTGAAGAAAATACTAATTAAAAATTAATTTAATTTTCAATAAAATTAAAGCAGACTTTTGATAACGTTTTGATTAAATATAAGAATGCAAATAGAAATAAAAAGGTATCATTTTATAATGAATTTGTTCCTTTTAAATCAAAAAACATGATAGGAGTTAAAAAAATAACAACAATAAAAAAAATGCATTCGCAAATTTTCATGTTAGTCAAAAAATTTGAATAAAATCTATTCACATAAAAAGCAAACACTGTTTAATGTGCAGCCTTCGTGTACCCAAACAGTACATACACAAAAAGCTATCCAGTCAGTTTGGGTACCATTGCACCATTCCCCTTGACAAACTGGACAAAACCATTCCTCTTCATTGTTTACATCTTTTTCAATCAAGCATTTCTTTAATTTTCTTTTCTTTTTGTTCTTTTTTATATTTTTTTTGTTTAATTTATTGTCATTGTTCTTTTCCAGTAAATTTTTTTTCTTATTGTTATTTTTTTTCCTAATGTTTTTTTGCCATTGTCTTCTTCAAGTAAAATTTTTTTCCTATATGGAAAACTAGTTATAATTTGAGATTTTTCAGCTAATTTTCTTTTTGGAGGATAAAGTTTTGGAATTTGAAGTATGTCTTCAAAAGAACTTGGTAAAGTAACAGTGGTCTTTGAAAAACTTTCAATTGGCTTTGCTCATTAATTGTAATGTAGTCAACGCTGGCTGCTGTAAAATTTCACTCTCTTTTTTGTTATCGCGTTCAAAGTGAATTACATAAGGTATGGATAACCTGATTTTATTATTATCATCACTAAAAGATGTCCTTGGATATTCATTTTCTAACAACTAAATGATTAAATAGGACAATTCCAGTTGCTCTAAAACTTGAAGTAGCATTTTCCACATTAGCAGCTCTTAAATATGTTTTATTAAAAATATCTCCAAGATTTTCCGTTTATATTTGTCTTCCTGAATGGTTTCGCATCCATCTCATACATGCGTGATTAAAATAAGCTTTCAAAGGCTTAAAAAGTCCACAGTCTAGTGGTTGAAGTTATGAGTTGTTGTGTGGTGGTTGCGATAGCAAAAACAATCCATTGTCACGAGCATAGTCTATAAGTTTTAAACATTTGGTATGAGAATAATGACTGTTAAATATAAGTAAAACTTTGTTGATCAAGGTGCATCGTACGTGTTTAACAAAATGTTGAATATAATCAAGAAATAAATCAGTATTAGCCCAGCCATTTTCTGAGCATCCTTGAATAGTTGCAACTGGAGCATTATCTGTGAGTAATAATTTCTTTTTTTGCGCTTAAATGTCATCATGGGTGGTAGAAAATGACTAACAGAATTACATGCACATAAAATTGTTGTTGTGACTCCTTCTTCCCCACTTGTCACTGATGAATCACTCCGTTTTCCTGAAGATGAGATTACTTTTAATGGCTTATGGACGCATGACATCTCAGACTCATCACAATTAAAAGTTTGATGTGGCAAAAAGTGATATTTATCTAATAAATTCTCAAAATTACTAAAATAAATTTTAATATTATTTTTGTTCAAACTAAATACTCTGTTTATAGAAATTGCTTCTGGTTTTCTTAGTGATAAATCAGGATGGCATTTTTAAAAGCCTCGCACAAAGTTTTCTCCTACTAATTTACTATTTTGTTAAAAGGATTTGGAATTAAATTTTTTTTGCAGAACTCAAATACTATCAATCTAATATCCATCATTGAGAGACCATAAAATGAATTGTCCATATCTTTAATATACTAATATATCTTTAATCTTGTTCTTGGTTATCAGAAAGCACTTTTCTAAATCTTTCAAGTAAATTAGTATGTAAACTACTTTCAAGTGAAGCCTTTTTAACACGATGTAGTGAATCTTTTTGCCCACTAAAGTTTTTACAAGCTTTTCTTAAAAACATCTGCTTTAACTTTACTGCTGTAATATCATTTTTCATGTCATCTTCGTTTCAGTTAGCTTGATTAGTTTTTCTCTTGTAGTTTCTCATTTAAAAATTTTTGGTCACTAAATGACCACAAAGTTATATTCTTTTAAAGTTTCTAATAAAATTATGATTTACTTTTACATAAAGTTCTTTCATAAAATGATGATAGCAAGTTTATAAACTTGCTATCCTAAACGTTTACTTTGACGATCTTTTTCAGTGATTAGCGTTGTCGCACTTTCCCCGTAAATGTGAAGTTATATATTTCTTAAATATCTTTGAAACAAAATAATCTGACATAAAAAGAAGAATGGTTGCTGAAAGATAACAAATAAATGATTACAAACTCAAAATTATGTTTGTTCTGTGGTAAAAAATGACAGCGTACGCGGATTTTTTCCACACAAAAAAAAAAAAATCAATTTTGGTTTTTCAATCAAATTGACGCTACTCGTAAGCTTTAAACCCACTTTTCTATGTCATATTAGATAAAAAAACTGATGGAAATCACTTCAAAACATAAAAAAAAACATGAAATTTTAAATACAATAAAAAAAAATTACTGAATCATTTCAAAAAAAGTCTGTTCAAAGCTAGGTAAGCTAGATGTCTCACTTTGCCTCATTGTCTCGCTTTGCCCAGGTCACCCTACAGGTCTTGTTTTATTTATTTTATTTTATTACTCTTCAGAGCATATAAATGGTATCAAAATCTGTTTGAACAAGAGAACTTTCACTCGTAAAATCTCAAAATTTCAATAAAGTTTATCTAATGATGAAGATTTTATCTGTTGTTAATTGTACGTGTTAAAAAATGTACGTGATAAAGTAAATTAGAAAAAATCTATAAATGTCTTTCTCTTAAAGTATAATGTCATTGGTCTTGAAGCATACTCAAATACAAAGTTTATATGCAGTTTTACAAGACTACTGGTGAAGATATGCAGTTTTACCAGATTACTGTTGAAGAACTTTATTTATACTTGTTGATTATAAAGTGTCGAACATGAGAGTTTTTTCAAAAAGAAAATTTGTACTGATTGCAAAACTAGCTTACATGTTCCATGTGAATATATGATTTCTAAGGAGATTTTGTTTTCATATTTTGTTTCATCCTTAATTTTGATGAAACTGATATCTTTTTATTACATAGTTCTCATAAAACATCATCCATTTAACACTTTGTAAAAATTTAAATGGTTTGACAGACTACCTTCACTTATATAAAAAAACGACTTTGGGATATTGACACTATTTGGAAATTTAACAAAAAAAGTAAACTTTATGTTTTCCTTCTGAACAATAATTGTTTGTAAAGTTACATATAAACACTGACATTACAAGCAAAAAGAAGTATTGATGGATTATGGCATCAAAAAAATGCAAATGGTTGTGGCAAATTTTTGTATTATGATAATTGAAAAAAAGTTAATTTAAAAAAACCAAACTAAGTGATAAAAATTGAACAAATTCATTGAAAAAGAGTAATGAAGAAAAGACAATAAAATTATTAGAAAACAGAACTGAGCCAGTTGTAATGCAATATGTTGTAATGCTTTATGATTATTACTTGTAATGAGGTAATGAGGTAAATTTATCTGAGGTATCATTAAGTTAGGTTGTAGCCTTCATGATTAGTAAAAATATATATTTATTGTAGTAAATTTATCTGAGGTATCATTACTCTAGATAACAAATTTTTATTTTTGCTCTTCAAAAGTATTTAATGTAAAATAATGTTATATAATAATACAATAAGTATAAATTTATTAAAGTTTATTCTTTTATTTAAAATTATTCAAAATCCATCGCTGTAAGAGGGTAATTTTTTATTATTTTCTTTACCAATTAGAGAATACAATAACTAGTATTTTTAACGACTTTATCTAACAAACATGTGTTTTGTATGTAAATTCTTTAAATGTGTAATAATGTAAATTCTTTAAATAATACATTCAACATGATTTTGCATGTGTGCTATTTTTTTTTTCCTACCTCTTTACCCTTAGGTTTCCATTAAGTATCAAAACAAACGTGTAGACATCAGGTCATAGACTTTATGCAACAATGTTCAGAGGCGGATTTAAATCCCGTTAAGTGCTGCATGTGACGGGGTAAAAAAAATTAATATAAATATTGGTACTATGACGTCAAACACCCGCTTAATACGAATTGCCGATCTTTATATTTTTGTTATATTTTGTTACAAAATTCAATTAGGAAAAAGTTTACAGTGAAAACTATGATTTGCAGAGGTTGCAAAAATTGTTTTATAAAATGAGCTAATGTAAACTATACTTTGCAGGATATGAGAAGATTATTTTATAAAACTTGCTAATGTAAATTAAACTTTGCAGGATATGAGAAAATCGGATTGGGTAATTGGTTTACGCTATTAAAAGTAGCATTTGTTTAAAAATAAAACTTTTTTTTAAATCGTAGTGTTAACTATACTTTGCAGCATTTGCAGTAGTTTTTTGATGGGTTGCACACATACAACAATGTATTTCCTCTAAATCGTATATAGAGTTTTTGAATTTTAATGAATAAGCATGGCCCATAACTTAATTGAAGATGTTATAAAAAGATTAAAAACCGACGATCTTGTTTGAGGATTTTGAAATTGATGATGTTGTCAATATGTTTTATGAAAATTTTTTGGATAAATTTATTAATAACAATAACAAAAATGGTTACTAATAAAGCTCTTTTAAGTCGTTTTGTTGATATCAACATTTTATTGTGTCATCATAATGACACAATAAAAAATAATATATGTGCAGAAGTTTATATCCCGTCTTACTTACAAAACAATAAAAAGCATTGTATTGCTCTGAAGTCACTTTACTTTTTCTTCAAAAATAATTATATTATTTTATTTTAATACAATAAGTTAATCTATTTTATTTTATATAATCTATATTATTAAAAAATGTAGGGGTTTAACCCCTTCAGACAAAACTGGCTTCATCGTATTCTTTACCCGGTTAAGGATATGATGAAACCAGTTCTGTCTCTGAGTATATATATGGTCTTTCTGCTCAGGTTTAATTATAAATTCAAAGGCTGTATACACATTGTCATAGCCATCGGCTGAACTTATTTGTTTGAGAATCGTGTAATACCCAATTAGTCTTAGAGGTTTTTTCTAATTATTCAGAATTAATTATTCAGAAAATAGATAAAGTTTTCAGAAGCTAGTATTTTAAAGCTTGAACCTCAAACACATAAGAAAAATTAAAGGATATTTGTAGAACTAGATGGATTGAGTGTATAGATGGGTTTAAACACTTTTCTTGAACATTATTCATCATTTTTCTATGCTTTATGTATCATGGCTTTCCCAGAGAGTTCAGCTAACTCTCACTTCTGTTAAAAAAAAATCTTCTACTTTTTAAAATTCCATTACCACTTTTCAATTTATCTTTACCTAATTTTTCGCAACATATGTCTTTGATTTTACTTTACCTGTTACTGCAATCAAAAACTATTGATGTCTTAGACGGTTTGCACCTTATTACAGTTCTTAGAAATAAATTTGTTACCATCAGAAATGATATATATAGTTTTCGAAAAAGCTGCTATAAAGCATCATGTTTGCATCCCTAATAATATCCCTAACTCTTAAATTAATATTATTTCCTGGGTTTAAAAATATAGCTTAAGGATACTTAATGTGAGAGAAGTTTTCTGTAATGCGTCTGTTAAAAGGCTATACAAGAACAATAATGTCAGAAGATCAACTTAACGGTTTTGCATTAATGTGTATCCATCTAAAATTTTTTCCTTGTATTGATAATGTTGTGAACTGATTTTCTTTAAAAAAATTGACGACTTCATTTCAATGATTAGTGCTGCCTACTGTTTATGTTGCTTATTCTAACACACACCAACTACTTTATATTAAAAAATTCTTTTCCATTATTACTGCTCTTCCTATAACAGCTAACAAATATGCATGGAAACCCCTTGGAATACCAAGACATCAATGGTATCTTTAACAGAATGGCTTATATGTAACCCCATACTTTTGTTTGGGATTATGTATATGATATATATAATATATATGATTATAATGATATATAGATAAATAATATATATGATTAGTAGTTATTGTTCAGACAAACACTGAAAAAGAAAAAGTCTTGTAAAATAAAAATATATATAATCTTTTTACAAATCTATTTCTATTTGTGTCTTTCTATTTTCTGTTATTAATTATTATTTTTCTCATTTGTCCATGTCTGGAATTAAATATGTTCCTAGACATGCTGATGAGCCCTGATATTGGGCGAAACAATCATTTGTTGGTTTATATATTTATTATTGTAATATTTTATACCAGAATGGTAGTAAAGAATCTACAGCTCTATACTCTTTTAATAAAAAACACTTTTTGTTAAAAAAAATTTTCTAAGTAAAACTAAGATATGAACTTCTCACTGCAATAGAAAGAAAATCCCTTTAAATCCTCCAGCCCAATGGCAGGAAAATTTAAAGGGATACATAGGGGGAGGCCCCTTTTTATCTCCCCTATTTAGATATATATATATATATATATATATATATATATATATATATATATATATATATATATATATATATATATATATATATATATATATATATATATATTTTCAGATAGTGAGCACATTGTTTAAAAACGTAAGTAAATTTAGGACGATGTTTCAAAGTGACACGAAATTCGGATAAAACTGTGTAGTGCAAATTCTATTTTTTACACTTGCCTGCTTAAAAAATCATTAAATCTGGTAAATCGATAGTCTTGATTGTTGGAATCATAAAAATTGTCTCCTTTTACCTTTACTTTATGGTCCGAATCCACCCTTGCTCCAGCCCCCCAACTTTTTTTTATTTGTCTTGCGGACGTAGTTGCGTCACTTACAACATGGCGTAAGGCGCTTTTTTTTGACGGGGTAAATTAAAAACCTGCGTCCGCCTCTGATGTTTTGTAATATTTTATTGCAACACAATACTGAGGCCAAATTAAATCATCTATTGCTTACAATTGCTTTTAATTAAAGAATATTTCAAATTACCTAGGCTAGCTATAACAACCAACAAGCAATTTTCTCAAAATTAAAATGTTTTAGCATATATTTTATATATTATATAATTTATATCATAATTACTCCAATTAGGACAAAGTTCTGAAAAACTATAAGGTATCGACTTTGTGTTCAAAGATATAACTGTTTTTATAACAATAAGTTAAAAATAACTTATGTTACTTTTGAATTATTGTTATAAAAATAAAAGAAATCAAATTAAAGTTTACTACTGATTTAAAAACGAAACGAGTTTGAAACCGAAAGTAATTTGTTTATAAAGTTTAATGCCTCTGTTTTTTAATTGTTTACGCATTCTTAATGGAATAAATTTTTTCAAGATGGCCAAATTTTTTGTTTTTTTTTTGTTTGTTTTTTTGTTTTTTATTACAATATTTATGATACAGATACAAAAATATAAAGAAATAAATATAAAGAACGCGGATATTCAGAGAAGACCACCAGGTCTTGTCACAGAGAAACCGCTATTGAAAATATTAGAACTTTTTTTTTTATTTTTTTAAATTTTTTAATGGTTATTTTCTTTTGTTATGGTGTTTACGGCTTGCATCTATCAAATTACTATGTCTTCCGACTATGAGCTGACTCATGCGAACAATGATGCCCATAGTTTACGAGATAAATCTAATTTGTCGAAAATAATTACTGAATCTTAATTTTCTCCATATTTATTATTCACTACATATCACTGAATATAATCAATATAATCCCATTTTCAGACTGAATATAATGTATTTCCAGATTGTTCAAAAAGTTGTGCAAAAGGAACCTAGATAGCCATACGATGGTTATCGCTGTGTGTTAAGCCAAATTACCAAATTTCCGTTTACGCTTCTGACAACAAAAAAACACCAAGCCACACCAATATATATATATATATATATATATATATATATATATATATATATATATATATATATATATATATATATATATATATATATATATATATATATATATATATATATATATATATATATATATATATATATATATATATTTTAATATTTTTGTATTACTTTTTATTTTTATTGTTTTTTTTTTATTATTATTATTATTATTTTTTTCAATATTTTATTCTTGACTTTTATTACAAAATTAAATTTAATAATAACGGTATATAAAGTTCGTAATATAATGTTAAAAATTAAAATTAAAATAAACATTATAATATTACAATATAAGATTTCTAAAACTTAAAAACTAAAACATGTTAAATAATTCACTAAAACTAAACATGTTAATTGCTTGTGGATATAAAAACAAACAAAAACATAAATAAAAAAGAATATACATTAAATATATACATATACTAATATAGATAATATAAATATAGATTTTCAAAAATTTAAAAGTAGATTAGTATATTTTCAGTTGAAAAAATGAGTTTTTTAAGATTTTGTTTAAAAGAATCAAAATTACATTCTTGAGGAAAAATCTTTAGAGGTATTTAGAACTATACTATTCCATAAAAATGGTCCGCGAAATGAAATAAAAAATTTTCCAAAATTTGTGTGAGAAAATGGTTGTCGAATTTAATTATCGTTCCGTTAAAATATATTTATTTCTATCTTTTTGTAAATATAACTTACGAAAAGAAACGGGTGATAGGTGGGTCTTGCATTTATACATAAAAAAAAAAGAATATTAAAAACGTTAAACTCATATATATTGAGTGCTTTCATATCATATAAAAGAGGCTTGGCATGAGCAAAACAGTCCTTGAAATTTATAAGGCATGCAACATGCTTCTGTTGCCGATAGAGAGGTTTAAGTTTACTTTTATAAGTGCTACCCAAAGCAATATTTGCATAGTTAATATGGCAATCAATTCGCAAATAATATAGTTGAATTAAGGTATGTTTATCAAGAATGTTTCTTATTTTGTATAAAATGCCTATATAAGATTTTCATCGATATATACACCTAAAAATCTTGTCACTAGAACTTTTTTAATAATTATGTTATCGATAAAAAGAAAAGGTAAGTTGCTAGGCAGCTGGTGCTATTTACCATAAGGATGGAAAAAATCCATTTAGTTTTATCAATATTGAATGATAGTTTGTTAAACCACTCTACCAATCTTAACCACTCGGAACTTCACCTTCTTCACTAAACCAATCTAAACCACTCGGAAATTTTGGCTAGTTCAATGTTCATGTTGCTAAAAAGTGTAAAAATGTCTTTATGATTAAGAAATAAGTAAGAATCATCAGCAAACATAATTTAATAAATTCCCAAGTACTTCAAAAAATAATATTAAATACCGAAAACAGTTTTTTAAATGGGGCTAAAAGTTATAGTTATAGTTAGTTTTTTCTCTAAGTACTGTAAGTTTAATTTTTTTTATCCATTTATTCAACGAAAAATTGAAAAATTACAAGTTCTTTTTATAATTTTACGAAGTTAGGTTAGGTGTCACTCATATAGTTAAAAACTCGTCATTGGAGTGAACCTAAATAAAATAAACAAACAAAAAAAGTAGTAATAAAACCATGTGTAAATTAAATTAACTTAAAAGTAATAATAATATCGATAAAACTATAAGAAATTAAATAATAAGACAAAAAATATGAAAGCACTAAATTAATAACAACAGCAAACAAAAATAAAAACAATTAGCAAAACAGCACAAATAAAAACAAACTTTACGCATACGAAAAGACAAAACACAAAAAACGAAAAATGAAAATGCAAACACAAAAACTTCTAAAAAATAAAAAAAATAATAATAATTTTTTGTTATTTTCGGCGAAAAAAAAGGTGTAGAAAAGTTGGTACCGTAAACCGGGGTAACTTTGGCCAGCGGGGTAACTTTGGCCATTTTTAAAAATTTTAATTAAACATCTGTAACTTTTTAACATTTAAGTAACGTTTTACTATTTTTGTTTTATTTGTAAATACAATCTTTCTTGCTTAAATTTTGATATGAAGTTTGTTGCAAATGCTCTTTACTATAAGTAAAAAAGAATGAAATCTTGGTAAAACACAATCAAAAACTGTAAAACAGCAAGTTGTCTGGGCAAAGATAAAAATGATAGCAAACAACTCAGTTTTACTGCTGTTTTAAAGACAAAGGTTCAGATAAAATTAAGTGAAAAGTTTTTGGCTCAAGTAACAACATTCTGGTTTTTTTACAGGGTGGTCAAAGTTACCCCGGTTACCCGTTAGGTTTATACTCTTTTGGGGTAACTTTGGCGATGTAAATAATATTCATTTTAAAGTAGTTTGATCGTTATTTATTCTAACTATAATATTTTTTTGAAGCATGTTATCCGAATTGTTTATTTTGAAAAACAGTTTTTAGCATGAATGTATTTTAGGATTATTAAAAAAGTATATTTTCTTGTTAAACTAGTTGTTGTTGTTGTTGCTAAATCTTAATTTTGTTAACTTTATCACAAAATTAAAATTTAGAGACTCTTATTTTTATATTTAATTGCAATTTAATAAAATTATATCATAGTTTAATAAATTATTACATTGCAGTTTGCTTGTGTTGTTTATATTCACTTTTGTTTAAAGCATAATGCCTCGTAAATATAACAAGCATAGTGTTGGAAAACGTGCATACAACACCTGTTCTAATACCATTCTTTTGAAAGAGTGTATAGGTGCAATTAATGAAGGTATGTCTATTCGTCAAGCCTCAAAAAGGTTTAGTATACCAAGAAGCACTATACATAATAAAATGAAGTCAAAGCATAAAAAATGCATTGGTGCACCAACCATATTTACTTATGATGAGGAGCAGTTATTTTCATCTAGAATCAAGGTCATGTGTGATTGGGGATTTCCATTAAATAAACTTGATGTTAAAATGTTAGTAGCTGGTTATTTAAAATTGCAAAATTGTACTGTAAAAATATTTAAAAACAATATTCCTGGTGATGATTGGGTCTCAAGTTTTATGAAACGTTCACAGTTAACCCATAGAATAGCGTCAAATATTAAAAGAAAACGTGCAGCTATAAACAAAGAGCAATTAAAAATTCATTTTGACAATATTAGACTTGAGCTTGAAGGAGTTCCACTTTGTAACATTTGGAATTATGATGAAACAAATTTGCGTGATGACCCTGGAAATAAAAAAGTTGTTATGAAACGTGGAACTAAGTACCCTGAGAGAATAATGATTAGCAGTAAAGCTTGTTTCTCTGTAATGTTTTGTGGAAATGGTGTTGGAGAAATTCTTCCACCATACACAGTTTTTAAAAGCACACATTTATACGATTTATGGATAAAACATGGTCCAAAAAATTCTCGCTTTAATAAAACCCAATCTGGCTGGTTTGATGAAGTTACTTTTGAGGATTGGTTTTTTCGAACATTATTGCCATGCATCAAGAAACAAACTGGGAAAAAAGCATTAATAGGTAACAATCTCTCCTCCCATTTAAGTCATAAAGTTATTTATTCTTGTGAAAAACATAACCTTAGATTCATATGCCTTCTGCCCAATTTAACCCATTTACTTCAACCTCTTGATGTTGCATTCTTTGCACCATTAAAAAAAACCTGGAGAAGTATACTTCTGGGTTGGAAACTTACTTCGCGTGGTAAAAAATATGCAACGTTACCAAAAGAAGATTTCTCTAAGCTGCTGAATGATTTAATGACATCCATTAATGAATGTTCGAGAAAAAATTTAATCAGTGGATTTAGTGCTTGTGGTTTGGTGCCATTTAATCCTAATGTTGTGTATATCAAATTACCAAGTGAAAACGTCTTAAGTCCTCGTAAAGCTTTAGACCAGAGCCTTTTAGACATTTTAAATGAGAAAAAAAATGAAGGTGGTGATAAGAAAGATGTTACACAAAGTAAAAATAGAAATAAAAAAAATATATCCAAAAAAAGACTTAAAATTGAACCAGGAAAATCTATTTCTGTAGAATACAATAGTGAAACAGAAACAGCATCTGAAGGTGAATCAGTCTCTATTGAATTTACGATAGATTACTGAAGAGATGCCTAAATTTTTTTAAAAAAAACAGAGTTTATGTTACAAATTGTTTGTTTATGTTACAAATTGTTTGTGTTACAAATTGACGCAATTTGTGTTACAAGTTGTGTTATACAAGTTTTGTTACAAATTGAAATAAGTTGTGTTACAAAGAGTTTATGTTACAAATTGTTTGTACTCTCTTATTTTTTGCTTTTTCTGACATTTAATAAAAAAATAATTAAATTAATTAATAATTAAAATAATAATTAATTAAAAAAGATTATTTTAGCTACTATTTTTTTTATTATTTTTTTTTTTGGTTTTATTTTTTTTTTTTTGCTCTTCATTTTCTTTTGAAATTTTCAAATTCTTTATTTTAACAATTGACAATTAACTCAGTTTTTGGTTTTCTTTTTTTTTATTAGGTTATATAAAGATTTGTGTTGCATGCTACGAAGAATACGTGATATTTACCAAATTAACGATGCCCCTTAGTATTGTTTCAACAGCCATCATAAGATGACATTTAATTTTAACTTTAGAGAAACATGTTTAATTTTTTTTAGTTGATTAAGGCGTCAACATTTGCTAACATTGGTCAATTTGAGGCGATTATTTTAGCAAAGATATTTTTTTTTAAAAAACTAAAAAAAAACTTTTGCAAAAAAAAAATATTTTCCTAATTCTTTCTTTTTATAAGTTAAATCTTAATATATGAGGCTATTGATTAATTGCATTGAGACGTTCTTGCTTCTCCACAACTTATTGTATTATATATTGTATTAGGAGTTTTGGAAATATATAAACTTAGAGACAAACTTCGAGAAAATCTACAACTTAAATATACTAAATTTTTAAAATACCTGCTGAATTAAAAACTGAAATGTGATTGACTGCCATGTTACTATTTAAGGGTTAGATTGTGAGACTAGTATTTTTTAGTAATATGGCTTATCATATTTATTCATATATATTATATATCATCATTATGCGTTTTAAATGCGTTGAAAAAAAATCAGGAGAAATGCCTCAGCGTCAAACAAGTCGTCATTCTTATATAATACATGGAATATGAAAACTTTTTCAGCAGATTTGTCTTTATTTCTTAGCAGAATTATGTTTAATGTCCTTTTTTCGATATTTTGAAAGCGTAACGTATTAATGTTATATATTTTGCAAAATTTTATTCCAAATGAATCCAGGTCTATTTATTGATAGTAGTAGGAGCGCGTGTAATTAAATAAAGAATTTTGAGAACCACCTTATTGTATGTTTTGACCCTTAATTTAACCATTAAAGAGAGGATTCTAACCTCTTTTATTTACATATTTTTAGTATTACCAAAATTATGAATAACGGATCGTCCATAAAGTACGTGAGCTCGGAGGGGAAGCTGGGTTTGCAAATGGCGTATATGTGATGGGGGGAGGGGGGCAGTGAGTAAATTGTAGAAATAAGGAGACACTAAATTAACTAAAAAAACTGTCATAAAATGTTCGGTGGGTGGGTTAAAAGAGGAGGTACTTCTAGGAAGGCATAGGAACTCAAAAAAGCGTATGGCAAAATGCGGGGAAGGTGAGGTTGGAATAAAAGCGTTCGCACTTTATGAACAACCCCTAAGTGTAAGTGAATAAGTAATACCAAAAATATGAATAAAACAATGATTTTTCGATTAGTTCTTAAGTGCCAATTTAAAAATTATCAAAGCTAAAAAATTTTCAAAAAGTGCAGTTAAGTAGTTTGGCATTAGACACGTCCATTAATTTATCGTGTAGATAAATTTAAAAATTTTTTAAAATGTATTTTAAACGTATATATTTATTTAAAAAAAGCTATTAAAAAAATAAAATATTCTTTAAATTGTGACTAATTAATGTAAATTATATTTGTAATGTAATTAATGTAAATTAATTTTTTATTGTCAAATAAATGAAATTTAAATGAATGCAAATTTACTTATTTTCTTCCTCTTTTCTTTTTTCTTTCATAAATGATTTTAAGCAAAAAATATTTTACTTTCAGAAATGTTGGAAATTCGATTTAAAAATCGAATTTTTTTGAGCGCCTAAAATATTCCTTAAAGGCGGGAAATTTTGAACGTTTTACCAAAGGTACCTATACAAAACCCATTTAAAGAATTTTATTACCTTGATATAAGAAGACATTATTGAAAGCAAAGTATACACTTTGAGTTTTTTAATTATTATTATTGAAGTTTCTATATAGAAGAAAAAAATTTTGATCATTTTTAACTATAACGATAATTCAGTATAAGATAATGAAACTTTTTAAAGAATTTAATTTTATATAAAAATAATCAAATAAATTAAATTAAAAAAACTTAAATTGGCGGGAAATTTTTAGAAGTTTTGAAAATTTACAATGAAAATATTGCTAAATTATTATGTAAATATAGGTAAATCAAATTATTTTTAAGGTGCTTCACCAATAAATAAGTAAAAAAGTTGGTTTTTTTAAATTAAGTGAAAAATTGACAGAAGTCTCACGAAGAAAAAAAATACATATCTAAGCTCAAAAACATAAACTTTCTTTATTATTTTGGGTCACTATGGTTGTTTATTTAAAAATTAAATTTTATAGAAACGTTGCTAAGGGGCAATTTTCTTGAAGTAATTTTTGTAATTTGTACTTATTAACTGAAACAAATATTTTTAGCCTGGTGGCTAGTACAACCAATTATAAATTAATTTTTATCTTTATTTTCATTTGTTGAAAGAATGAAAAAATCTTTTTTTGTTCTCACAGTTTCTTAAATATTTTAAGATGTTGATAAAACGATTTAAAATTTTTCCAAAAAATTTTAAAATGAGTATGACTACAATACGAACCTCAATCAAACATCACACTAGAATTTAATTTTTTAATTTTTATGGTAGAGAAGTATTATGTAATCTTAATTAATAAACTTTTCTTGACAGTAGTTCTTATAATCTTATAATCTTGAAGTAGAGAGGCAAATAAAAAATCTCGATAACTATGCATTGCATGACAAAACATCTAATGAATGAAATGATTTTCTATCTAATCAATAAAATGATCATTCGAACTACTTAATGAATTAAGTAGTTAGAATGGTAACAATGCACAGCAAAGAGTGATTAGATAGCAATCGAGTATGATGCATGGGCATTTTTCTATTTTTAACCAAAAAAGTTAAAAATATTATTATTTTGCTTTGAAATTTTTATCTGCATCTCTAAAGAGTTAATATTTAACCAAATTATAGGACTTTTAATTATAATTAGTCTTTTTATCCGATATTCTGTTCTTTTTAAAATTCTAACTAGTTTGTCACTTAGTCTAATAGGGGTAAGTTAAGCAGATTTGACAACAATTTAAATTTCTTGCAATTTAATTTTCTCTCATACGTCATTAAAGTGTATAAATTCGCAACGGTTAGTTTTGGCTCCAAGTCATGAAATCAAAGTTCTATACCAACTCTGGCCAGACAAGCAACATTGGTAAAGAAAAAGACATAAATTTCCTAGTTAAATACTCTTACGTTATATGCTTTTTCACACAGTGTTAGGGGAGACCGGGGCTAGTTGGCCGTAGGGGTAAGTTGACGAACTGCGTTTATCTTCAGAGCCTTTCATCAGAAAGTAGCAAAAATTACACAGAACCTTCCTAATTGATCATTTCATCATTCACTAGAGTATTGTTAGGATTCGCGCATGCGCATGGAAGATATTGAGATTTATGCGATTTTTGGACAAAAAAGTAACTTTTGGAACATCGCTTCCTTTTTACTTTACAAGAAAATAGTTGTATAATTGTAAAAGTTCCAGTCACAATTGGTTTGCTATATCCATTCAGAGTTTTTTTCAAAGTTGCCGTTTTTTAGGATCTATTGACTGTTTATTGAAAAAAAGGCTTTCGTGGTAAGTTGGCAAAATTTTCACGCGGTAAGTTGGCTCATAGCATTTACTATGGAAAAATTATATTTTTATAAAATTAATTTTTTTTTAATTTTTAACAGTATTGAAAAAATTTATTCTTACAAAAAAATTAAAAAAAAAATATTTTTAAGTTTTTTTTTCACAGATAAAAAGTGTGATACTGTTTTGACTGTTATACGGACTTATATTTGGTACCAGCTAGAAGTAATTTTAATTTTTGGGATAAAATTGTTGCCCAAAATAGTAAAAAAACTTCTATTTATTTTGCACTTAATTGTACATTAATAATCATTTTTATAGTTTGCGCCAACTTACCCCGTGGTGGGGTAAGTTGGCGCAAATTTTTTTTTTTTTTTTTTTTAAAAAAAAAAATAGTTAGACTTATTCGAGTTATTGATTTTTATGAAAAACCGGATTCAAAGGAAATTAAAAAATACTGCGAGTTACATAAAGTTCAAAGGTTACATTTATCGGGATTTTACAGTAATCAGTGGTGTACACTGGATTTTTAGATGTTTGAGTTTTGACACTTACAGGCATTGTGCAAACTCCAAACTTTTGTATTTTGTATCAAAAAAGAATGTTTTTCAAAGAATTAGAGTGATTGGAGCTTGGGAACAAAAAAATCCTAATTTTTCGGCCCACTCAGCCCTTAACGTGGGAGCAACGAGTTTATAAAATATTTTCTTTACTATTTTTATCAAAATTCATATTCATCTACAAATTTCAAGTTTCATGCAATAATCTCTAAGTGTTTAGTTTTTATGACACTGCAATGTTTACAGCCCCCTCAAATTGAGGGAGGTTAAAACTATATATGGTCATGTTTTTGAAAAATAATAGTGTCAAAACTCAAACATCTAAAAATCCAGTGAACACCGCTGGTAATACTATATTAAATGGTTTTTAAATAAGACATTAAGGACTTTTTAAAAAAGAGTAAACTTGACAATCTATCACAGAGTACCGTGGAAAAGCATTTAACCAGGAAGGTCACTCCTTCTTTCATATCGGTGTCGCAAGATTGTTTAGCCAGAGCTAACATCAAACCTCTCTTAAGTGTGCGCCATAACTCTACCCACTGCGCCACAGCTACTGTTTTATGAGTTTTTTTTCTAGACTAAAAAATTCTTAAATCGATTAAATACAGAAAGAAAATGTGCAACAAGAAGTCAACTAATATTACTGGAAGTCCATCATTCATTCGATATTGTGTAATACTCGGATAATAAATAAATATTTTCCTTAATTTTTTTTTTTTTGTACCACATAATCTTCAACGACGGTAGTAGTGTAGTAATAAAGTGCTTGCATTATTAGCTTTTTTTTCATTTTTTTTTTCATTATTATTATTTGTCGTATATTAAAATTTACAATGAAATAAATTTTCTTCGAGCCCCATTTACATTGAAAAAATTGTTAGTTTATATACAAAAATGAAAAGCAGCTAAGTACATAACAAGAATTTTACACACGTTAGTTACAATATAAATATTAATATAATACAAATACTAGTGTTGAAATATAACGCAATATATCAAAGATTAACAACAATATAAAAGTATTAAAGTTTTTTAACAAAAAAAATTACATAGAAATAAAACTGCAACATAAGAGAGTAGTGTCAATAACTACTTTTTTCGATAATTTATATTATTTATATATTTATTTTAAAAGAGATATTTTAAATCATAGTCATTTTGTAATAAGAGACTCTTAGATTCTTTCCTGAATTATTCCAAAGAGATGTTTAGAATATTTATTATTTTTTTAATAAATTTTGAAAAGTGTTTCCATAGAAACGGTCCACGGTATTGGATTTGGTAAGAACTTAGTTTTAAATTAGTTTTTGGTACAATAAAGTTCTTAATTGAAAATTTACTAGGATACCTGTGCGAGATTTCACTAAAGTAAGACTGAAATACAATAGGAGAAAGCCCATGTTTTATTTTAAACATGAATTGTAGAACTTGGTGTATATTGAGTTTATAGATACTAAGGGCACCAAGCTTCCTTAAAAGAGATTCGCAATGAAAAGTTCTGTGTGCACCAAATACAGTCCTGCATGCGTGTTTTTGCTTACTATAAATTTTTTTAAATTTACTATAACTAGTACTACCTCATACAATATTACAGTAAGAGATAAAACTATGAATAAATGAAAAGTAGATTTTTTTCAAGGAAGCAGTGTTCAGATATAATTTTATATAATATGGAAATATTTATTGAGATTTTATTTTCTATGTATTCTATATGTGGTTTCCATGACAAATTTTCATCTAGTATTACTTCTGAAAAATTAGCGATTGGTTCCCTTATAATAAATATTTTATTGATTAAAAGATTAGGTAATTTTAAAGGAACCTTTACTAGGTTTGAAGACTAAAATAAATTTAGTTTTTTCTACATTTAAAGAAAGCCTATTACTTGTAAACCACTCGTTTATTTTTAATAGTTCTTCATTCAATATATTAAAGAGAACTTTTATGTTTTTGTTGGAATAAAAAAGATTGGAGTCGTCTGCAAACAATATAACATTTTAAATATTTGATGCTAAGTACAAATCATCTATATACAATATAAATAATAGCGGTCCTAAGATTGAACCTTGGGGCACACCATATGTAATGTGTTTTTCTTTT
This sequence comes from Hydra vulgaris, assembly GCF_038396675.1. NCBI lineage: Eukaryota > Metazoa > Cnidaria > Hydrozoa > Anthoathecata > Hydridae > Hydra > Hydra vulgaris. Next base: position 5,763,679 of record NC_088921.1, on the reverse strand, counting down.
TCAATTTTTTTATAAATAATACATTGTGACCTATTCTCCAGATAATCTTCAAACCAAAGTAAATTTTTATTTTTAACTCCATTGAGTTCCAGTTTTTTTATAAGTATCTTATGGTTAACAGTGTCAAAGGCTTTTGACAGATCAATAAAAACTCCTAAGGTAAAGTAGTCACTATTGAATGCATCTGATACATGATTAACCAGTTCGATTACCGCGTTGTTAGTTAGTTTTTTAAACCCAAATTGTTTATTGTTCAGCAAACTGTTTAACATCAAATAGTTATAAAGTCATACATAAATCGTTCCAATAGTTTTGAGAAGCAAGGTAAGACGGAAATAGGTCTGTAGTTTGAAATATTAGTTTCGTCACCAGATTTAAAAATTGGAGTGATTACGGCAACTTTAAGTTTTTTTGGCACAACACCTAGTTTTAATGAAAGGTCAAAAATATGAAATAATGACGGTTCAATGATATCGAAAACTGACTTAACAACATTTACACTAAATTCGTCCATACCCGCACTTTTATTACTTTTAAAACTATTAAAAGCATTCCTTATCTCGCCTAGATTTAAATTAAATTCTTCCATAATTGTATTACACGGTTTAATAAAAGATTCAAACTTTATGGTACTTAACGGAATTTCACTCGCCATGTTTGGCCATACTTCAAGAAAAAATGAGTTTAGTTTTTCACCTATTTTTTTTTATCATAAATCATTTTTCCGTCAATTTAAAGCTTTTAGGAATGATTATTTTTTACACATTTATTTTTACCAATTATTTGTTTAATTATACTTCACGTTTTTTAGTGTCGCCGTTGGTTTTTTCCAACAACTTTGCATAATAAATTTTTATAGTTTTAGTAGTTTATTTCATTTTTATATGTTTTATGCCTTAAATATTTAACATAAAGTTTTTTTTTTTCTTAGACGATTTTATTAGTCCCTTGGTCATCCAGGGGTTTAAAAGAGATTTTATAATTATTTTTTTAACAGGAAATGCTGTCATGCTGTTTAAAGATAATTACGCCTTAAAGATACTCCACAATATTTTTCCGCGGTTGATGAATTGACGTCTAATTAATTAATTCAAAATGTAAATTTTGTTCATCGTATTTGCACCACGTGGTGCAACGAAACGTACGTTTCTGTTATGCAAATATTGCTAAACTTGTGTTTTATTTCATCCAAGAAAAATTTTAAGTTTTTAAAGTTTTTATTTAGACTTCTGATGTTAATGTTTAATATTGAAAATGCTTCTTTATTTTTTTTTAAATATTGTGCTGATTTCCAAACCGTGTAGTATTTACTTTATCATAGTTTTTTAAATATAAATCATATGAAGAAGAACTTGACGGAATTTTTTTATCTAAGTTAGGCTCAATATTAAGAAAGAAGCTGTTCAAATATCAGCAATTATTGCTTTATTGTATATAAATTTACCATCTACTAAAATTTTTTTGGGCAGATTATTTTTTTCATAATTTTTTGAATCGCCAATAATCCCAGTCGGCAAATTTAGTTGTAAATGCGCATTAGAAACTCGTTTAAATACGTATCGATGTGGTATGTATGTTAGCCATTTTATCGTGTCGAATACGCATTAGAAATACGCATTAGATGCGTATAAAGACAGGTATACAATACGACGCCTACTGAGTATCAAACTCGCATTTGAAACTCTTGTAAACACGTATAAAATACGATAACCAGAGAATATTTAATACGATATTTTCCTGGTATTACATGCGCATTTAAAACTTTCCAGAATACGCATTATTTACGAATATTTGTTAGCCATTTTATCGTGTCAAACGCGCATTAAAAATAGACATCAGATGCGTATAAAGACAGGTATACAATACGACGCCTACTGAGTATCAAACTCGCATTTAAACACGTATAAAACACGATAATCAGAGAAGATTCAATACAATTTTATTAACTAATATGAATTCATAACATAATGAAAATGACTAGCAATAAGAAACCCGTAATACGGGTTATGAGTTATTAAATCATTAATAACAATAAAAACACATTAATAACTTGATATATTATCTAAAAAATTAAATACAAATTTATCTATAAATATTTTAACTTTGACTCCCTATCAGCAACGTCATTGCTTATAGTTAACGACGAAGACCGCATCAACATCAGTTGAGTTCTTTTTAAAATCTGTCACAACACAGGTACCAGAAACGGAGAGTCAAGTAAAGCCTGCAAATACCTAAAAAATTAAATTAAAAAAAAATTACAATTTTTAATTACAAAAGTACTATTTGCATTTTATTGTTAGTAGAATTAGGATAATAATAACAGAAAATATATATTCCGTGACTACAGAATAATTAAAAAAGATTATAAAAAGGCTAGACAACACACTGGCAAATAACACCACAACTTAATAAAATATTTTATTAACTTAAATACTTGGACTGAAAAGATTTTATTTATTACAATATTTGAACAATCGAGGGACAATTATAGTTAAACAATTTAAACAATTATACCATAAAATAGCAAGCAAATCGTAAAATATTTCTTAGAAATGATCTATTTTTTTCATTTGACTACTATTTTCAAGTTGCCTATAAGCATTTACATTAACAACTTCATTGAGCCTAATACTATCTATTTCAATTTAACTATTATCATTAAACATATCCAGTAATCTTACTATCGCTGCAACTGAATAAATGAACGTAAAAGAATCTTACAAATTGTGATCTTTTCTAATCAAAGACTTTATTTAAACTTAAGATTTATTGAAATCCATATCTTTTTATATGTTTACATACATTAGTCGTTTATCAAAAATATTAAACAACATTTATTTACATCAATTATTTTTAATTAAAAAAGAATCTAGACTACAATGCACAAAATTATTTTTACCTTAATGCATAAAAATAATAAATGCACAATCTTGTATGAAAAAATGAAGCAATGTCAATCAGTATATTTTACTCTAAATTAATTATATATATATATATATATATATATATATATATATATATATATATATATATATATATATATATATATATATATATATATATATATATGTATATATATATATATATATATATATTATATATATATATATATATATATAAATATATGTATATATATATATATATATATATATATATATATATATATATATATATAGGGGAACATGGGGTAAAATGACGAGTGGGGCAAGATGACGACCAACAGTTATCTCTTAAGCAAAACTAAATATAACAGTTGACTTTAGCTGAAAGGGAAGTAGATTAATTTTACTAGATTTATCAATGGTTTTTTTTTAAATATTATTTTTGTGAAGAAAGCTAAGTATTAAAAAAGTTTTTCCGACATTGAAAAAAAAACTTTTTATCCTCGTTTGACTTGATTTATTACATCGCTACATCACCAGCTAAAGGTAAGTTTTATTTTTTGGGACAGACTAAGATAAAGGCATTTTTCGAAACAGTCGTCATCTTGCCCCATGTTCCCCTATATATCTATTCACATACCTTTAAAAAGTGGTATTACACTTTACACAATGAAATATGGAAATACATCATCATTTTTTTTAACTACTTTCAAAAAGAATTTATTTTTTTCTAGTCTGTTATTTTTTCTAAGAAAGAATATTTATAAAGATACAGAAAAATATAAAATAAACTG